>NC_092052.1:82729240-83029240 GCF_003086295.3 Arachis hypogaea
TCCAATCATTGAATCCTACTCAGAATACCACAGACAAGGTTTAGACCTTCCGGATTCTCTTGAATGCCGCCATCATTCTAGCTTACGCCACGAAGATTCTGGTTAGGAGATCTAAGAGATACTCATTCTAGCTTAATTCATGTAGAACAGAAGTGTTTGTCAGGCACGCGTTCATAAGGGAGAAGGATGATGAGCGTCACACATAATCATCACCTTCATCACGTTCTTGGGTGCGAATGGATATCTTAGAAGCGAAATAAGAAGAATTGAATAGAAAACAGTAGTACTTTGCATTAATCTTGAGGAACAGCAGAGCTCCACACCTCAATCTATGGAGTGTAGAAACTCTACCGTATGAAAATACATAAGTGAAGGTCCAGGCATGGCCGAGATGGCCAGCCCCCTAAAACGTGATCAAAGGATCATAAGGTAATCCAAAGATGATCCTAAGATCCTAAGATGATCAAAAGATGCCTAATACAATAGTAAGAGGTCCTATTTATAATAAACTAGTCACTAGGGTTTACATGAGTAAGTAATTGATGCATAAATCTACTTCCGGGGCCCACTTGGTGTGTGTTTGGGCTGAGCTTAAGTGTAGCACGTGCAGAGGCCATTTGTGGAGTTGAACGCCAGTTTCTGTGCCAGTTTGGGCGTTCAACTCTGGTTTTGGATCCTTTTCTGGCGCTGGACGCCAGATTTGGGCAGAAGGCTGGCGTTGAACGCCAGTTTACGTCGTCAATTCTTGGCCAAAGTATGGACTATTATATATTTCTGGAAAGCCCTGGATGTCTACGTTCCAACGCAATTAGAAGCGCGCCATTTCGAGTTCTGTAGCTCCGGAAAATCCACTTTGAGTGCAGGGAGGTCAGAATCCAACAGCATCAGCAGTCCTTTTTCAACCTCTGAATCTGATTTCTGCTCAAGTCCCTCAATTTCAGCCAGAAAATACCTGAAATCACAGAAAAACACACAAACTCATAGTAAAGTCCAGAAATGTGAATTTAACATAAAAACTAATGAAAACATCCCTAAAAGTAACTAGATCCTACTAAAAACATACTAAAAACAATGTCAAAAAGCGTATAAATTATCCGCTCATCACAACACCAAACTTAAATTGTTGTTTGTCCCCAAGCAACTGAAAATCAAATAGGATAAAAAGAAGAGAATATACTATAAATTCCAAACTATCAATGAAACATAGCTCCAATCATATGAGCGGGACTTATAGCTTTTTGCCTCTTGAATAGTTTTGGCATCTCACTTTATCCATTGAGGTTCAGAATGATTGGCATCTATAGGAACTTCATATTTCGAATAGTGTTATTGACTCTCCTAGTTCAGTATGATGATACTTGAACACAGCTTCTTTATGAGTCTTGGCCGTGGCCCTAAGCACTTTGTTTTCCAGTATTACCACCGGATACATAAATGCCACAGACACATAATTGGGTGAACCTTTTCAGATTGTGACTCAGCTTTGCTAGAGTCCCCAATTAGAGGTGTCCAGGGTTCTTAAGCACACTCTTCTTTTGCTTTGGACCTTGACTTTAACCGCTCAGTCTCAAGTTTTCACTTGACACTTACACGCCACAAGCACATGGTTAGGGACAGCTTGGTTTAGCCGCTTAGACCAGGATTTTATTCCTTTAGGCCCTCCTATCCACTGATGCTCAAAGCCTTGGGATCCTTTTTATTTGCCCTTGCCTTTTGGTTTTAAGGTTATTGGCTTTTTCTGCTTGCTTTTTCTTTTTCTTTTTTTTTTTTCGCCTATTTTTTTCTTTTTTTTTTTTTCTACAAGCTTTGTTCTTTGCTGCTTTTTCTTGCTTCAAGAATCATTTTTATGATTTTTCAGATTATCAAATAACATGTCTCCTAGTCATCATTCTTTCAAGAGCCAACATATTTAACATTCTTAAACAACAACTTCAAAAGACATATGCACTGTTCAAGCATACATTCAGAAAACAAGAAGCATTGTCACCACATCAATATAATTAAACTAAGTTCAAGGATAAATTTGAAACTCATGTACTTCTTGTTCTTTTGAATTAAAACATTTTTCATTTAAGAGAGGTGATGGATTCATAGGACATTCATATCTTTAAGACAAAGTTACTAACTACTAATGATCATGTAATGAAGGCACAAACATAGATAAGCACATAATACAGAAAACGAAAAATAGAGAAAGCAAGAACAAGGAATGAATCCACCTTAGTGATGGTGGCGTTTCCTTTTTGAGGAACCAATGATGTCCTTGAGCTCTTCTATGTCTCTTCCTTGTCTTTGTTGCTCCTCTCTCATTGCTTTTTGATCTTCTCTTATTTCATGAAGCATGATGGAGTGCTCTTGATGTTCCACCCTTAGTTGTCCCATATTGGAACTCAATTCTCCTAGGGAGGTGTTGATTTGCTCCCAATAATTTTGTGGAGGAAAGTGCATTTGAGGCATCTCCGGGATCTCATGGAAATGAGCTTCTTGCGCCTCTTGAGCTCCATGATTGGGCTCTCTTGCTTGCTCCATCTTTTTCTTAGTGATGGGCTTGTCCTCTTTAATGAGGATATCTCCCTCTATATCAATTCCAGCTGAATTGCATAGGTGGCAAATGAGGTGAGGAAAGGCTAACCTTGCCATGGTGGAGGACTTGTCAGCCACCTTGTAGAGTTCTTGAGGTATAATCTCATGAACTTCCACCTCTTCTCCAATCATGATGCTATGGATCATGATGGCCCGGTCTATAGTGACTTCAGACCGGTTGCTAGTGGGAATGATTGAGCATTGAATAAACTCCAACCATCCTCTAGCTATAGGCTTGAGGTCCAATCTTCTTAGTTGAACCGGCTTGCCTTTGGAGTCAATCTTCCATTGAGCTCCTTCTACACATATGTCCATAAGGACTTGGTCCAACCTTTGATCAAAGTTGACTCTCCTTGTGTAGGGGCGTGCGTTCTCTTCCATGTATGGCAAGTTGAACGCCAACCTCACATTCTCCGGACTAAAATCTAAGTATTTCCCCCGAACCATTGTAACATAGTTCTTTGGATCCGGGTTCTTACTTTGATCATGGTTCTTGGTGATCCATGCATTGGCATAGAACTCTTGAACCATTAGGATGCCGACTTGTTGGATGGGATTTGTTAGAACTTCCCAACCTCTTCTTTGAATTTCATGTCGGATCTCCGGATACTCATTTCTTTTGAGTTTGAAAGGGACCTCAGGGATCACCTTCTTCTTGGCCACAACATCATAGAAGTGGTCTTGATGGGCTTTGGAGATGAATCTTTCCATCTCCCATGACTCGGATGTGGAAGCTTTTGTCTTCCCTTTCCCTCTTTTAGAGGATTCTCCGGTCTTAGATGCCATCAATGGTAATGGAAAAACAAAAAGCTATGCTTTTACCACACCAAACTTAGAATATTGCTCGCCCTCGAGCAATAAACAAAAGAATAGAAGGGGAAGAAGAAGAAATATGGAGAGGGAGAGAGAGATGTGGTTTCGGCCAAGAGGAGTGTAGAAGGGTGTGTTGTGTGAATTTGATGAAGAATGGGGGTCTTTATATAGGGAAGGGAAGGGGGGTATTGGTTCGGCCATATGGGTGGGTTTGGGTGGGAAATTGGTTTTGAATTTTGAAGGTAGGTGGAGTTTATGAGGTAGGTTTATTGGGAAGAGTGGGTGGATGTGAGTGGTGAAGGTTTAGTGGGGAAGAGAGATTGAAGTGATTGGTGAGGGGTTTTTAGGGAAGAGTGTTTATGGGATTGTGTGAAAGAGAGTGGTGAGAAGAAGTGAGTGGAGGTAGGTGGGGATCCTGTGGGGTCCACAGATCCTGAGTGGATCTTGTGGGGTCCACAGATCCTGAGTGGATCCTGTGGGGTCCACAGATCCTGAGGTTTTCAAGGATTTACATCCCTGCACCCCTTAGGCATGTAAAAATGCCTTTGTATCCAACTCTGGGCGTTCAGCGCCAGGTTGGTGGCCATTTTGGGCGTTCAACGCCCATTTGTGTGCCATTTCTGGCGTTGAACGCCAGAACCATGCCTGTTCTGGCGTTCAGCACCCAGAAGCTGCCCATTTTGGGCGTTCAGCGCCAGAACCATGCTCTGTTCTGGCGCTGAACGCCAGACAGATGCTCCTCCAGGGTGTGATTTTTCTTCTGCTGTTTTTGATTCCATTTTCAATTTTTATATTTATTTTGTGACTCCACATGATCATGAACCTAAGAAAACATGAAAAACAATAAAAATAAGAGTTAGATAAACATTGGGTTGCCTCCCAACAAGCGCTTCTTTAATGTCAATAGCTTGACAGTGGGCTCTCATGGAGCCTCACAGATGTGCAGAGCTTTGTTGAGACTCTCCAACACCAAACTTAGAGTTTGGATATGGGAGTTCAACACCAAACTTAGAGTTTGGTTGTGGCCTCCCAACACCAAACTTAGAGTTTGACTGTGGGGGCTCTGGTTGACTCTGCTTGGAGAGAAGCTTTTTCTGCTTCCTCTCCATAGTTGCAGAGGGAGATCCTTGAGTTTTGAATACAAGGGAGTTCTCATTCCATTGAAGGACTATTTCACCTCTGTCAACATCAATCACAGCTCTTGCTGTGGCCAGGAAAGGTCTTCCTAGGATGATGGATTCATCCTCTTCCTTTCCAGTATCCAGGACTATGAAATCAGCAGGGATGTAAAGGCCCTCAACCTTTACTAAAACGTCCTCTACTTGTCCATAAGCCTATTTTCTTGAGCTGTCTGCCATCTCTAGTGAGATTTTAGCAGCTTGCACCCCATAGATTCCCAGTTTCTCTATTACAGAGAGGGGCATGAGGTTTATCCCTGAACCAAGGTCACACAGAGCCTTGAAGATCATGGTGCCTATGATACAAGGGATTATGAACTTTCCAGGATCCTGTCTCTTCTGAGGCAATGTCAGTTGATCCAGATCACTTAGTTCATTGATGAACAAGGGAGGTTCAACTTCCCAAGCATCAATGCCAAATAATTTGGCATTCAGCTTCATGATTGCACCAAGAAACTTGGCAGTTTGCTCTTCAGTAACATCCTCATTCTCTTCAGAAGAGGAATACTCATCAGAGCTCATGAAGGGAATAAGGAGGTTCAATGGGATCTCTATAGTCTCTAGATGAGCCTCAGAGTCCTTTGATTCCCCAGAGGGAAGCTCCTTGTTGATCACTGGACGTCCCAGGAGGTCTTCCTCCTTGGGATTCACGTCCTCTCCTCTCCTCTCAGGTTCGGCCATGGCACTTATGTCAATGGCCTTGCACTCTCCTTTTGGGTTCTCTTCTGTATTGCTTGGGAGAGTACTAGGAGGGATTTCAGTGATCTTTTTACTCAGCTGGCCCACTTGTGCTTCCAGATTTCTAATGGAAGATCTTGTTTCATTCATGAAACTTACAGTGGCCTTGGATAGATCAGAGACTAGATTTGCTAAATTAGAAGCATTTTGTTCAGAGTTCTTTGTCTGTTGCTGAGTTGATGATGGAAAAGGCTTGCTATTGCTAAACCTGTTTCTTCCACCATTGTTAAAGCCTTGTTGAGGCTTCTGATCCTTCCATGAGAAATTTGGATGATTTCTCCATGTTGAGTTATAGGTGTTTCCATAAGGTTCACCTAAGTAATTTACCTCTGCTATTGCAGGGTTCTCAGGATCATAGGCTTCTTCTTCAGAAGATGCCTCTTGAGTACTGTTGGATGCAGTTTGCATTCCATGCAGACTCTGAGAGATCATATTGACTTGCTGAGTCAATATTTTATTCTGAGCCAATATGGCATTCAGAGTATCAACTTCAAGAACTCCCTTCTTCATAGGCGTCCCATTACTCACAGGATTCCTTTTAGAAGTGTACATGAACTGGTTATTAGCAACCATGTCAATGAGTTCTTGAGCTTCTGCAGGCGTTTTCTTTAGGTGAATGGATCCACCTGCAGAGGTGTCCAGTGACATCTTTGATAGCTCAGATAAACCATCATAGAATATATCCAGGATGGTCCATTATGAAAGCATGTCAGAAGGACACTTTTTGGTCAACTGTTTGTATCTTTCCCAAGCTTCATAGAGAGATTCACCTTCTTTCTGTCTGAAGGTTTGAACATCAGCTCTAAGCTTGCTCAGCTTTTGAGGAGGAAAGTACTTGGCTAAGAAAGCCGTGACCAGCTTATCCCAAGAGCTCAGGCTGTCTTTAGGTTGAGAATCCAACCATAATCTAGCTCTGTCTCTTACAGCAAAAGGGAAAAGCATGAGCCTGTAGACTTCAGGATCTACTCCATTAGTCTTAACAGTATCACATATCTGCAAGAATTCAGTTAAGAACTGAAAAGGATCTTCAGATGGAAGTCCATGAAACTTGCAGTTCTGCTGCATCAGAGAAACTAATTGAGGTTTCAGCTCAAAGTTGTTTGCTCCAATGGCAGGAATGGAGATGCTTCTTCCATGTAAATTGGAATTAGGTGCAGTAAAGTCACCAAGCATCCTCCTTTCATTATTATTATTTTCGGCTGCCATCTCCTTTTCTTGTTCGAAAATTTCTGAAAGGTTATCTCTGGATTGTTGTATTTTAGCTTCTCTTAATTTTCTCTTCAGAGTCCTTTCAGGTTTTGGATCTGCTTCCACAAAAATGCTCTTATCCTTGCTCTTGCTCATATGACAAAGAAGAAGGCACAGAAAAATAATAATAATAATAGAGATCCTTTATACCACAGTATAGGGATCCCTTTGTGAGTGGAAGAAAAGGGGGAGACAAAGAATGTAATATAAAGGAAGAAACACAACTGTGAGAATGGAAGAGATGTGAGATGAGATGTTAGGATATGAATGAATAAATAGAATAGGATGGGGGAGGTATAATTTTCGAAAATTATTTTGAAAAGGAGTTAGTGATTTTTGAAAATTGGTTTTTTGAAAATTTGTTAGTATTTTTCGAAAATTTTTTTTTGGAATAAAAATAAAAATAAAAATAATTAGTTAATTAAAAAGAAATTTTTGAAAAAGGGGGAGATATTTTCGAAAATTAGAAAGAGAGAATTGGTTAGGTGGTTTTGAAAAAGTTAAGAAACAAACAAAAAGTTAGTTAGTTAGTTGAAACAAATTTTGAAAAGATAAGAAGTTAGGAGGTTAGAAAAGATATTTTGAAAAGATATTTTTGAAAAAGATAAGATAAGAAGATATTTTTGAAAAGATATGATAGAAATTAGTTTTTGAAAAAGATTTGATTTTTAAAATTTCAATTAATGACTTGGTTCATAAGAAATCACAAGATATGATTCTAGAACTTAAAGTTTGCATCTTTCTTAACAAGCAAGTAACAAACTTCAAATTTTTGAATCAAAACATTAATTGATTATGTTGTTTTCGAAAATTTAGTATAAAAATAAGAAAAAGATTTTTGAAAAATATTTTTGGAATTTTCGAGAATAACTAAGAATTTTGAAAAAGATTTGATTTTTGAAAAAGATTTTGAAAAAGATAAGATTTTCAAATTGAAAATTTGATTTGACTCATGAGAAACAATTTGATTTTAAAAATTTTTGAAAAAGTCAATCCAAATTTTCGAATTTGATGAGAGAAAAGAGGAAAGATATTTTTTTGATTTTTGAATTTTTATGATGCAAGAGAAAAACACTAAAAAGATGCAATGCATGAAATTTTTGAATCAAAACAATGAATGCATGTATGAATGATATGAATGTCAAGATGAACACCAAGAACACTTTGAATGTCAAGATGAACATCAAAAACATATTTTGAAAAATTTTTAATGCAAAGAAAACATGCAAGACACCAAACTTAGAATTCTTTAATGCTTACGCACTAAGAATTCAAGAATGCATATGATAAACATGAAAAGACACAAAACAAAAAATCATCAAGATCAAACAAGAAGACTTACCAAGAACAACTTGAAGATCATGAAGAACACTATGAATGCATGATATTTTCGAAAAATACAAGATGCACATGCAATTGACACCAAACTTATTATATGACTCAAGACTCAAACAAGAAACAGAAAAATATTTTTTGATTTTTATGATTTTCTAATTTTTTTTGGATTTTTTTCGAAAATTATATGAAAAAGAAAAATAAGGAATCCAAAATTTTTAATATGAATTCCAGGAATCTTGCTATGTTAGTCTAAAGCTTCAGTCCAGGAATTAGACATGGCTCACTAGCCAGCCAAGCTTTCAAAGAAAGCTCCAGTCCAAAACACTAGACATGGCCAATGGCAAGCCAAGCTTTAGCATGTAACTCAGATATGACATGCCTGACATACTCATTACCAAAGGAATAGACATGGCTTTACAGCCAGCCAGGCTTCACATGCTTCATGAAACACTAGAATTCATTCTTAAAAATTTTGAATAAATTTTTGAAAACATTTTTATTTTTTTCGAAAACAAGGGAAATTTTTTTTTGAAAATATTTTTGAAAGATTTTTGAAAAAGTTTTGAAAAATAAAATAAAAAGAAATTACCTAATCTGAGCAACAAGATGAGCCGTCAGTTGTCCATACACAAACAATCCCCGGCAACGGCGCCAAAAACTTGGTGCACGAAATTGTGTTCCATGTTCTTTGTACTTGTGTGAAATTAACAATATATAATTGTATTGAATCCTCATTGTGGCTCTATGTGTGGACACAACTCCGTTCAACTAACCAGCAAGTGCACTGGGTCGTCCAAGTAATACCTTACGTGAGTAAGGGTCGAATCCCACGGAGATTGTTGGTATGAAGCAAGCTATGGTCACCTTGTAAATCTCAGTCAGGCAGATATAAAGTGATAATGGAGTTTTCGAATATTATATAATAAAATAGGGATAGAGATACTTATGTAAATCGTTGGTAGGAATTTCAGATAAGCGAATGGAGATGCTTTTCGTTCCTCTGAACCTCTGCTTTCCTGCTATCTTCATCCAATCATTCTTACTCCTTTCCATGGCTGGCTTTATGCAAGGGCATCACCATTGTCAGTGGCTACATCCCCTCCTCTCAGTGAATAATATGCTCACACACCCTGTCACGGCACGGCTATTCATCTGTCGGTTCTCGATCATGCTGGAATAGGATTCACCCTCCTTTTGCGTCTGTCACTAACGCCCAACAATCGCGAGTTTGAAGCTCGTCACAATCATTCAATCATTGAATCCTACTCAGAATACCACAGACAAGGTTTAGACCTTCCGGATTCTCTTGAATGCCGCCATCATTCTAGCTTACGCCACGAAGATTCTGGTTAGGAGATCTAAGAGATACTCATTCTAGCTTAATTCATGTAGAACAGAAGTGTTTGTCAGGCACGCGTTCATAAGGGAGAAGGATGATGAGCGTCACACATAATCATCACCTTCATCACGTTCTTGGGTGCGAATGGATATCTTAGAAGCGAAATAAGAAGAATTGAATAGAAAACAGTAGTACTTTGCATTAATCTTTGAGGAACAGCAGAGCTCCACACCTCAATCTATGGAGTGTAGAAACTCTACCGTATGAAAATACATAAGTGAAGGTCCAGGCATGGCCGAGATGGCCAGCCCCCTAAAACGTGATCAAAGGATCATAAGGTAATCCAAAGATGATCCTAAGATCCTAAGATGATCAAAAGATGCCTAATACAATAGTAAGAGGTCCTATTTATAATAAACTAGTCACTAGGGTTTACATGAGTAAGTAATTGATGCATAAATCCACTTCCGGGGCCCACTTGGTGTGTGTTTGGGCTGAGCTTAAGTGTAGCACGTGCAGAGGCCATTTGTGGAGTTGAACGCCAGTTTCTGTGCCAGTTTGGGCGTTCAACTCTGGTTTTGGATCCTTTTCTGGCGCTGGACGCCAGATTTGGGCAGAAGGCTGGCGTTGAACGCCAGTTTACGTCCTCAATTCTTGGCCAAAGTATGGATTATTATATATTTCTGGAAAGCCCTGGATGTCTACTTTCCAACGCAATTAGAAGCGCGCCATTTCGAGTTCTGTAGCTCCAGAAAATCCACTTTGAGTGCAGGGAGGTCAGAATCCAACAGCATCAGCAGTCCTTTTTCAACCTCTGAATCTGATTTCTGCTCAAGTCCCTCAATTTCAGCCAGAAAATACCTGAAATCACAGAAAAACACACAAACTCATAGTAAAGTCCAGAAATGTGAATTTAACATAAAAACTAATGAAAACATCCCTAAAAGTAACTAGATCCTACTAAAAACATACTAAAAACAATGTCAAAAAGCGTATAAATTATCCGCTCATCATGGAGCTCTGCTGTTCCTCAAAGATTAATGCAAAGTACTACTATTTTTCTATTCAATTCAACTTATTCCGCTTCTAAGATATTCATTCGCACTTCAACCTGAATGTGATGAACGTGACAATCATCATCATTCCCCACGAACGCGTGCCTGACAACCACTTCCGTTCCACCTTAGATTGAATGAGTATCTCTTGGATCTCTTAATCAGAATCTTCATGGTATAAGCTAGATTGATGGCGGCATTCATGAGAGTCCGGAAAATCTAAACCTTGTCTGTGGTATTCCGAGTAGGACTCTGGGATTGAATGACTGTGACGTACTTCAAACTCGCGAGTGCTGGGCGTAGTGACAGATGCAAAAGGATTGTAAATCCTATTCCAGTATGATCGAGAACCTCAGATGATTAGTCGTGCTGTGATAGAGCATTTGGACCATTTTCACAAGAGGATGGGATGTAGCCATTGACAACGGTGATGCCCTTACATAAAGCCAGCCATGGAAAGGAGTAGGACTGATTGGATGAAAAAAGCAGGAAAGCAGAGGTTCAGAGGAATGAAAGCATCTCTATGCGCTTATCTGAAATTCCCACCAATGATTTACATAAGTATTTCTATCCTTCTTTTATTATTTAACTTCGAAAACTCCATAATTATTTTATATCCGCCTGACTGAGATTTACAAGGTGACAAAGCTTGCTTCATACCAACAATCTCCGTGGGATCGACCCTTACTCACGTAAGGTTTATTACTTGGACGACCCAGTGCACTTGTTGGTTAGTTGTATCGAAGTTGTGACAAATTATGAATTGAGATTAGAGCACCAAGTTTTTGGAGCCATTACCAGAGATCACAATTTCGTGCACCAAGCTTCAAGTTCACTCCCTCACTAAGCTCCTTGGTTGCTTCTCCACATTCCACAATGGAAGTGCCTTGATTGCATAGGCTTAGGTGGGATGAGACTATGTTGCCAATGGCTTCTACCATGATAGCCATTTTTGCTCTTAACTCCTCAAATTGCTTTTCATCCTCCTCGTGTTGCCTTAAGATATGAGATCCAAGATCCCTTAATTCTAGCATAGAGGCTTCATCGGGAGGTGATGGTGGAAAAGAGGGTTCATTGTTTGAGGGAAAGGTATTATAGTTGGAAGGTGGTTCCTCTTGGTAGAGTTGTGGTGGAAAGTAGAGTTCATCTTGTGGTTGAAAATTTTCATGTATTGGAGGTGGTTCATCTTGGTAATAGTATAGAGGGGTGGCTCTTGAAAATGTTGATGTTGGAGTGGTGGTGGCTCTATGTGTGATTCATATGGTTCATATGATTGTTGGTATGGTGAGTATGGATTAGGGTCATATGAAGATGGTTGGCGAAAGGTGGCTTGTGAGTATGGTTGATGGTTATGTTGGGGATATGGCTCATAGGCATATGGTGGTGGTTCTTAAAAGTCACAAGAGGATTCACCATAGCCATTGGATTGATATGCATCATAGAATGACTCCTCTTCATAGTGCATTGGTGGAGGTTGTTGCCATGAGGATTGATCATATGCATATGGCTCCTCCCACCTTTGGTTATCCCATCCTTGATGCACATCTTCATTGAAGTTCCCATTTCCTACAACATAGCTGTAATCACACTCATAGCCAAAGTGAGAATTCATAGTGAAAAGTGAAAATAAGAAACAAAAAGCTAACAAGAAGTAATGAAACAAAGTCCTAAAACTAGTAAAAACTATCAAGCAATCCAAAATTCAAGCTATTCACAATATTCACATATATACAATAACCAATAACATAACACCATTGCAACTCCCCGGCAACGGCGCCATTTTGATGAAGAGATTTTTGACGGTTTAGAATTTTCTCAAATGAATGAATTCTCGTTGTGAAGTATAGTTTCCAAACCAATCAAGAATCTTTTCATACAAAAATTTTTTGTTGTCACAATTAACAAACCCCTAAATTTATAAATCGAAGTATTGGAACCTCGGGTCGTTCTCCCTAGGAATTGCAATAAAGTGTTATTGTTATTGGTTATGAGTTATGTTTGGGGTTTTTGAGATTTTGGACAAGAAATATAAATAACAAGGAAATTCAAATAACAAAAGGGTCTCGGCAAGGGTTGGTGGTCAAGGATCTCTATCCTAATCACTAACCACAACATGAAAATTGGCAAGGACCAACCCCACTAAGTTAACCCCTAACTAATAGTAGAGAAAAGTCAAGTGAGCTATGTCAATCCAAGTCCATAAGTCCTAGTTCTACACCTAATCAATTGGTGAGATCTAGCGTTAATGGCTCCCAATCGTCAATCACTTGGACATTAGTAACTCAAGAGTTCCTAAGTTACCTTCCTAAGCCAAAAGCACCAAATTCTACTCTAAGATCCAACCAAGCATTTTATCAAACACTTGGATGGCATAAAAGGAAAGTATATTAAAATTGCAAGGAACATAAATCTACACTACTCAATTGCAAGGACTTAAACAACAATAAAGCAAATCAATAATAAAAGAACATGAATCATAAATTGCACTGAATTGAAAATAGAAGAACAAAAATACATCAACATAAAAGTAGAGAATTACATGAATTAAATGTAAAACTAGAAAGAGAAAGAGTAGAGGAACAAGAAATTGTAAAGGAAAGGTAAATCAAAGAAGGAATTAAACCTAGATCTAAGAAATTCTAATCCTAATTATAGAGAGAAGAGGGAGCTTCTCCCTCTAGAAACTACTCTACATGATGCTAATGCTTCCAGCAATTGCTCCCCCCTTTGCCCAAGCCTGAATTTTGCATGAAATAACATTAGAAATGAGTTGGGTTGGGCCCAAAGTGCTTCAGAAATCGCTGGGGGCGAATTCACTTTAGTGGGCCACGGCAGCATCGGCGCGTGCGTGCCATGTGCGCGTGTGCGTCGCTGGCAAATTCTCAACCCGCGCGGACGCCGCATGTACGCGAGCGCGTCCATAGGCGAAATCACTTTTGCGTGTGCGCGCTTGGTGCGCGTGCGCGTCCTTTGGTGCATTCCCAATCTTTGTTTCTTCATGCATTCTCCCTTTTTGTATGCTTTTCTCCTCATTTCTTCCATCCAATACTTGCCTTACGGACCTGAAATCACTCAACAAATACATCAAGGCATCGAATGGAATTAAAGTGAATTAAAATTACCAATTTTTAGGGCCTAAAAGGCATGTTTTCACATTTAAGCACAATTCAAGGGAGAATTACAAAATCATGCTATTTTATTGAATAAATGTGAGAAAAGGTGATAAAATCCCCCAAATTAAGTACAAGATAAACCACAAAATTGGGGTTTATCACCGACGCATACGCGTGACATGTGTCACGTGCAGAAATTGCAGAGGAAGATGGGGGCAATTTTGGGCTGAGTTTGGATCCAGTTTTCGGCCCAGAACCACAAACTAGAGCCAGGGAACAGTAGAGACTCAAGACACATTCTCATTCACTAATTTTCGTTTTAGTTTTGGAATCTTGGAGAGAAATTACCACTTCCTCTAGGGTTCTTCATATTCATAGATTTCCAAGTTTTATGCTTTTGAGTTGGATATTGAGAAGAGTACTACCTCTGTTGAAGTCTTTATCATTATAGTTTGTATTCTTATTCCCTTACTCTTTTAATTCCCATTTACTTAGTTCAGAGCTACATATGGATATCTTCGATTTTGGAATTTATTAATGCAAAGAGTATTTTTCCATTTAATTTCATCATTTGTCTGATTATCTCCAATTGATTTTAATTACTATGTCCTCTTTCTACTCCCTTTATATGTATGCGAAAATGGCATCCATGTCAATGGAGTAGACTTTCAACTTGACTTTGGAGTTGATTAATAGGAGACCCTTGAGTTGGAATACTCAAGTGTTAATTGGTAATTTGAAGTTGTTGGCTGGCTCTCTGGTCACTAACGCTAATCCTTCCTAAGGGAGAGGATTAGGACTTGTGAATCAGAGTTGACTCAATTATTTGATTTTCCTTTATTCGGTAAAAGTTAACTAAGTAGAAACAACAACCTCTTACTATTAATCTTGGAAAAATCCAACAAGGATAGAACTTCCGACTAATCTTCTCCTAGTCAAGGCTTTTTACCTTAATTGCATAAAACCTCTCGTAATTTTCATTGCCTTAATTTATAATCATTTACTTTCCCATTCTTCAACTCTAAAATTTCTCAGAAAATCTCTGACCAATAAATTGCACTCTCTTAGCAACTCATTGGGAGATGACCTGGGAATTCTACTCCCAAAATTTTATTCTTAATTTGTGATAACTCTTTCAAAATTGATACGTGAAATTTTCGTCGGTTAAGAATTGTACTCACAATGTTATTTCCATTATAAATTCTTAATCGGCAATTTTCCGCACGTCAATGGCTGCTCCTCCTCTTTAAAGTTTTGGCCATGGTGGTAAGTCAAGCTAATCAAGTTTTCTTCACGTTTTCTCTTAGGATCTCTTGTTCACTCACCATAAGTTCTAAGAAAACGTGATTTCTAGCTTCCTTGAGGTGAAGAAAACGTTCTTTTCATCATTATGAAGCTTCAACCTTCATGGTTCATATGGTTCTAAAGTTGGTTTTGATGTTAAATCAGGTGTAAAAGTGCTTTTTGAAGGTTGTTGTTGGTTCAACTTTTCACAGTTGCAAAGGAGGTATGGTTTGGTAAATTAATCAACGATTGATTGTGTTATTGAAGTTTGAAATTAGATCTTATTGCTTGAGGCTTGATTTTGAGTGTTTGTGTGATGATTTGATCATGAGATCTTGTTGTTTTAATACTTGAAAATCAATTTATTGAAGGTTGTGAAGTTGTTGTTGTTGCTGTTGGAAAACGTGGCCTTCTGATGCGTGAGCATCTTGTACCCTTTTCCCATATGTTTTCTAGTGATATTTTGATAAGTTTTATTAAGTTTTATTGTATTTTAATGGAAAAATTCTCTTTAGATGCTACTTGGAGTTATTTTAATGTTTTTATGATTTCAAGTCAAATTCGGAGCAACTTGACAGAGTTTTGAGCAGAAACAGAGAAGTTGGTATACCCCCCTTTGGGGCGCTAAATGGCAAGGTGGCGTTTAGCACCAGTAGCACGCACAAAACAACGAGTTTTGCATCGTCTAGGGCACTAAACGCCCAACTGGCATTTAGTGCCAGGCAAGCTGATCCGAATTTGAAGGCCCACTCTTGGAGCATCTCTAGTTGGACTTAGCTTTTAGTCATTATCTTTTATTTTATATTTGTAATCCTTTTATTTTAAAAAACAATATCTTTTTAGTCTTACGATTTAACATTTTATTTTATTTTCAAATTCAAATTAGGTTAGATATAAAAGAGAAAAGATTCTCCCTTTAGAGGTGGCCAAACACTTTTGGTTTTGGTATACTTTTCAGAACCCTAGTTTTCTCTGTAAGTCATGAGCCACTAAACCTCTTTGGTTAAGGTTAGGAGCTCTGTTAATCTTCTATGGATTGAGATTATTGCTTTTCTATTTTAACTAATGTACTGATTCAGTTTCAATGATTGTTTAGATTCTTAATCTTTTGAATCTGGGTGGAACGAGGGTAGGACCCTTATTCAATATGAGTTATTGTGATTCTCGAAAGAGTTATCTCGCTTGAACATCAGCTTGAAAACAATTTCCTCCTAACTGCTAATTACATGAACTAAATGGGATATGTGACATATAATCATGTTAGCTTTGCGTAATTAGGATTTTTATGGCCTTAAACTAGTTTTGAACTTAACCCTCTAATCAGAATTAAGTGACCACGAGAGTGACGGTTAATGAAGGTTAGAGGAGGCTAAATCAATAAGAGATTAGGGTTTAGTCATTTACAATTTTCCATGAAATGAATCATGCTTTGTTAAAATAGTTAGTAAGAACTTTTGATCCGGAAAAGTAAATATCTCCGAAACCTTAACTATTTATTCATTGTTCCATGCGATTTCAACACCCAAAACAACTTTTTTATTCGCTTGACTAAGCCAACCAGTTAGCTATTGTTGCTCAGTTCCTCAGTCCTCGTGGGATCGACCCTCAAATATTTGAGGTATTACTTGGACGACCCGGTGCACTTGCCGGTTAAGTTGCGGAAATTCTAAATTCCGCACCAAGTTTTTGGGACTGTTGCCGGGGATTGACGGTAATTGACAACTACCAGTTGTCTGGTCATTTAGATTAGGTATTTTTCTCAGTTTTATTCGTTTAGTCTATTTTTATTTCCTTTAATTTTTGAATTTAGGTCTTATTTATTTTCCCTTAATTTTCAATTTTAGGTTTAATGTCTCGTTAGTGAATTTTCTTTTCTAAAGTTTTCAAAATTTTAGTTTTCTTTTTTTATTATTTTTCAAAAATTTAGATTATTTTTATTTCTTACATTTTTTAATTTTTAAGTTTAATTACTTGCCTTATTTTATTTCATTTCATTTTACACAGGATATCTCACTAGGAGTTCTCTATACTCTGACATAGAGACTCCCACTTTTCTTTATATTCTATCTGTTTATGAGCAGGAACAGGAACAAGAAACCCTTTTTTGAATTTAATCCTGAAGCTGAGAGGACTTTGAGGCGGAGTTTGCAATAAGCTAAAGCTTACAAAGTCGAGAGAATCTCAGAGATACTTTTGGGAAGGAAGTTAAAGAGCTCACCATAGATCCTAATGGAAGGAATCCGAATAAGCATGCTAGGAGGACTCTGAGCTCCTACACTGCCCCTACTCCTGTCTTTTATGGGCACAATATTTCAGTACCTGCTATTGTTGCTAATAATTTTGAGCTGAAGCTACAGTTGATCACTCTAGTGCAACAAAATTGCTAGTTTCATGGACTCCCACAGGAGGACCCGAATTTATTTATCTCTAATTTCCTGTAGATCTATGACACTATAAAGACTAATAGAGAGAACTCTAACTTCTACAAGCTCATGCTCCTCCCATTTGCTGTGAGGGACAGAGCAAAGCAGTGGCTGGATACACAGCTTAAGCAGAGCCTAGATTCCTGGGACAAGGTGGTCAATGGTTTTTTGAACAAGTTTTTCCCACCTCAAAAGCTGATCAAGTTGGGAGTGGACGTTCAGACCTTCAGGCAGAAAGATGAAGAATCCCTTTATGAAACCTGGGAGAGATACAAGCAGATGAACATGAAGTGTTCCCCGAACATGTTTTCAAAATGGGCCAGGCTGTAGATTTTCTATGTTGGCCTTTTTGAGATGGCAAGATGTCTCTGGACAACACTGTAGGAAGTTCCTTGCATATGCAGAAGACGCCTGAAGAGGCTAACGAGCTCATTGAGATGATTGCTAACAACCAATATATTTACTCTTCTGAGACGAACCCCGTGAATCCCAGCAACCCGATGAAGAAAGGAGTTATAGAGGTGGACACCCTAGATACCATCTTAGCCTATAATAAGATCATGGTACAGCAGGTTAGTATGATTTCTCAGCACTTGAGTGGGATGCTAGTCTCAGCTGTCAGTACTCAAGATGCATCCTATGACATGAATGGAGGCTTCAACCAAGGGGAGAACTATAATTATGCTTAAACCACTCCTGAGCAAGTAAATTATATAGGAAATTCCTCTTGAAGTCCCAACAATGATCCCTACTCAAATACATTCAATTAAGGATGGAGGAATCACCCTAACTTTAGGTGGAGAGAGCAACCCTAGAAGCCTTAGCAAAACTTCAACAACAACTCTCAAGGCAGTTTCAATCAGAACAAGTTCACCAATATCAACAATCACCAATTTCATTCTTCTCAACCACAACAGGCGTCTGCTCAGCCCCAGAGTACTCCTGACTTAGTCACTCTAGTCGTAGAACTTTCTAAGACCACTCATAGCTTCATGCAAAAGACTAGAGCTTCCATTTGGAATTTAGAGATACAATTGGGATAATTGAGCAAGAAAATACCTGAGAAGCCTCCTAACACTCTTCCTGGTGACACAGAGGTAAATCCAAGAGAAGAATGTAAGACTCTTACCATGGCCAAGAAGGCCAAGCCTGAGGAGATATATGTTGCTGAGGAATTGAAGGAAGAAAAGGCTCAAGAAAAGGCTGGAAGCACATTGTTACATGCCCCACTGGTGGCACAAGAGCCTGAAGTACCATACCCTCAGAAGTTGCAAGAGGAGACCAAGAACGAGTAGTTCTCTCAGTTCTTGGAAATCTTTAAAAGGTTACACATCAATATTCCTTTTACTGAGGTGTTGGAGAAGATGCATCATTACATGGCATTTATGAAAGGCTTACTCTTTGAGAAAAAGACCTGGAAGGGAGATAAAATTCTGATCTTGACCAAGGAGTACAGTGCACTGATTCAGAAGAAGTCACCCAAGAAGATGCCTTATCCATGAAGCTTCTTGATTCCCTGTACCATTGGGACTATTACGTTTGAGAAAGCACTGTGTGATCTTAGCTCAAGCATAAATCTGATGCCTCTGTTCGTGATGAAGAAGTTGGAACCCAAGAAGCACAAGCAACAAGGATAACCCTACAAATTGGTGATAAGTCTCTGAGGCAGGCATATGGGCTAGTGGAGAATGTACTAGTCAAGGTTGGCGACCTCTTCCACCCTATAGACTTTGTGATACTTGATATGGGAGAGGACGCAAAAGGCTCCATCATCCTTGGAAGACCATTCTTAACCACTAGGAGAGCCCTGATAGATGTTGAGAGAGGTGAAATGGTGCTAAGGTTGCATGAGGATTGGATGGTTTTCATGGTTTTTAAACCTTCACCACTCTCTGAAAAAGGAGGTACTTGCATGCAGAGTGCAATGCTGAAGACTACTCCCTGGTTGGAGCCAATACTATTCCCCCCGACATCAAATCTAAGTTTGGTGTTGGGTATGATTTGTCCAACAAGGAGGAAGGCCCCAAGAAGAAGGTACCAAACGGTTGGAGAAACAAGAAGATTCCTACTGAGTACTTCTCACCTGGCATGAAGGTGGTATTCACTAGAAATTCAGTCATACCACATATTGTGAATAGGATCTTGTTGAGCTGATTCATGAGAGTACAGAAAGAAATTTCACAGTGAGGGGTGAAGATCTGAACACCCATGATCCTCCTCCTCAAAGGAGCTGATTGTCAAGCTAGTGATGGTATAGAAGCGCTTGTTGGGAGGTAACCCAACCATAAGTATTCTTTAGTATTTCGATTCTATTTCTATTTTGATTTCAGTTTTAATTTTGTTTGGTCTTTAATTTTTATTTTCATAGCTTTCCTAGGTTTTCTAATGTTTGTGATCATGCACAGTACTTAGAACAGGGGCATGATGACTTAGATAGAAGAACAGAATGCCCTGGAGCAAAACAGGCTTGGGTGCTAAACGCCAGGAAGGGCATTTAGCGCCAGAAAAGGAGCAGAGGCTTGGTGTTAAACGCCAGGAAGAGTGTTTAGTGCCAGGAAGGGAGTATAAGCATGGGCGTTTTCTTTGCATTTTGGCACCCCCCTTAGGTCACTAAACGCTAGTATCAGCGTTTAGTGCCAAGGTGCTCGTCCCTTTTGTATATATATATATATATTTCTGTGTGTGTGTTCCCATTGCTGGTGCTAAATGTCAGCCTAGCGTTTAGCGCCCATTATGCAGCTTCAAAGCAGGAAGGAGGTTTCACCATGGTTAAACCCCAACCCCCACCCTTTAACCATTCAAACTTACCGCTTCTCCCTCCCTCTTACCCATTATTCCATCCATATTCATCCCCCACTTCCCCATACTCTTATCCACCTTTCCATCCATCAATTAACTACCACCATCCCTTCCACTCACCCTTCACTCCACCCAATCACACCTCATCTTTCCCATCAATCTCTCTTTCCTAAAATCACATTCAAAATTTCATTCCCACCCTTCCCCAAATTATAACCGAACACACTTCCCCCCTCTCCTATAAATACCCCAACTTCCTCCTTCTCCTCACCACACTCGCAATTCACATTACACTCATACTTCCTTCTTCCCTTTCATACCATCTTCTTCTCCCCTTTCATTCCCTTCCAAACCGTAAGCCCACCCCCTTCTTCCACTATCTTTTTATTTTCCTTTTTACACTACTTTCCTCTATTTCTTCCTTTCTATTTCTCTTTTTATTTTCTTGGGAATGAGTAAAAATTTTAAGCTTGGAATTGGACGCTCCACGTTTCTTTATTTTTATAACCTCTATCGTACCCCAACACTGGAGAATCCTACTTAAGGAAGAGAAAAAAGAAGACCCCCACATCGGGCCGTGGGACTTCACCCGGTTCTTCTCAAAGACCAACAAGGATCACTTCCATGAGATAGTGAGCAAGAAGAAGGTGATTCCCGAGGTCCATTTTGATCTGAAGGAAGATGAGTACCCGGAGATCCAGTATTAGATTTTGAGAAAGGGTTGAGAAGTTCCTACCAACCCCGTAACTGAGGTTGGAGCATTGATGATCCGAGAGTTCTATGCCAATGCTTGGGTTACTTAAAAGCATGTCCGTGGCGTGAACTTGTAACACCCTAGTTATCCTAAGCCTTACCTTATGCCTGATAAACCCCGTTTTTAGGGTTTATCTTGTATAGATTTTGAGGGTTTTATCAATGGTCTTTCACACTTATTCATATAAAAATGCATGATTTTTTGTTCCTTTTCCAACTTTGCCTCATGCATGAAAACATGTCTCTTTTGCATTAAATTAGATATATTTTAATTCTCTTCTATTACCATTTAGTGCTGTGATCCATGTGTTAAGTGATTTCAGAAGTTATAGGGCAACGATGGTCAAGAAGAAAGGAAGGAATCATGCATGAAGGGAAAGAGCATGGAAAATAGAGCTTTGGAGTTTTAGCACTGACGCGTACATGTACCTGGCGCGTACGCGTGGATGCGTGCCATTGAGACCAGCGCGAAGGAGCCAAAGCTAGGAGCCGGCACATTTATATGGCTAAGCTAGAACCTCATGGATGCGCACGCACAGTTGACGTATGCGCGTGGATTGCAAAACTACCAAGGACGCGTACGCGTGCTGTGCGCGTACGCGTCGATGCCGCACGTCATTTTTAAAGAGTAAACGTGACCAGCAATTTTAGGCAGTTACAGACCCTGTTTGGGGCAGAGTTCTGGTGAGAAAGGCATAAGAAGACCAAGGACTGAAGGGATTGGGATCCATTCACTCATTCTTAGAAATTTTCTAGATATTTTCATTAGTTAGTTACATTTTGTAGAGAGAGAAACTCCAACTTTTCTCTAGGATTTTGCTCTCTCCATTGCAATTCTCCTTGGATTTCTTTGGTGAGATCAATTGCTAATTCACTTTTGCTTTGATTCAAGTTGTATATTTACTCTTCTCCTATTCTCAATTTGTGCTCTTTTGATTCATTCACTTTGGGTCTTAGATTTGTGACTTTGCTACTTTTATTTTGATTAATGAATTGAGGAATTTCATTTAATTGCTTGATTGTTGATGATTGCTTGAGATAGATAGCTTGAATTCAATTCTTTTTTCTCAATTTCATAATGTCTCTTATGATTGCTCACCAATTATTTGAGGAAATGACAACCCTTGCTATGGAGTAGAATTCTCTTACTTGGCTTAGGGGTTGAGCTATTGGAGACACTTGAATAGTTAATATCAATTGTTGATTATCAATTGAGAATTGCTAATTTACTTGGAGGGCACTAAAGCTAGACTTCCCTAGGGTTAGACTAGGATTTGTGACTCAAATTAGTTACTTTCACTTGACTTTCCTCCATAATTAGAGGTTAACTAAGTGAAGCAATGATTAATTGTTATCACAATTGAAGGAAGCTATAATGATGGAACTTCCAATGCTCACCCTTAGCCAAGGCTTTTATCTTGATTGATTGTTGTTCAGATTTTGTTTGCTTGATTTCTTACACCAAACTCTCAAAACCACAAAAGACTTCCTAATCAATAATGTGCATTCTAAGGCAATTCCTAGGGAGAACGACCTGGGACTAATACTCTCGGTTGTAGATTGTAGAATTGTTTGAAGGGAAATTTGCGTGTCGGTTAGACTATACTCAAGACTGGATTTATTGCTAATTTCTATACCGGCATAAAAATCTCATCTTCAAAATTTCCCCCTTTCCCGGGGATTTGATTATGTGTGCCATGATATTGTTTAGTGTGAATATGTTGATATGTACATACTTGCATTTTCTTTTGATTGTTTGTTTGTTTGATTGCTAGTTAGGATTAATCTTTGCTTAGTTCCGTTTGTTGTCATGAACTTTACACTTCCTTCATTGTATGATGCGTTCACTACCAGATCCGAGCTTAGCCCCATTTGATACAAAAATCGAAAGAACTTTGCTTCACATTAGGCAAGCTCAGAGGTGGTTAGCCTTTGAGGAAGGTGAAAAGGTTCTTACTAATTCACCAACTATATCCGAGGTTAATTCCGAAGTGTCATTCGAAGAAGGCACTATCTACTCTTCCGTTGATACTACTAATAGTTCTTCACTTGATCTAGGTGCCGGCACTATGGTCGCTCCAAAGAGAGTTACTCTCAAGGAAGCAGGTGCACCGGACTTTATTTTCCAACCTCTTCATGTTCTTCATCCAAACTTGAATGCAAACTTTGAACTCAAAATTGCTTTGATCCATCTCCTACCTAAGTTCCACAGACTTCCCGCACAAGATCCTATTAGACACCTTAAGGACTTTCATGGTGTATGCTCAACAACAAGGCGGGAAGGATCCGATGAGGTTGCTATATGGTTGTTTGCCTTCCCATTCTCTCTTGAGGGAAGAGCCAAAGAGTGGTTTTACACTTTGCCTAGTGATGTTGTTACCAATTGGGACTTGCTTAGAAGAGAGTTCGTAGATAAATTTTTGCCCACGGAAATGACGGACATGCTAAGAAAAGAGATCTCATGCATTGTACAAGGCGAAATGGAAACTCTTTACGAGTATTGGGAGTGGTTTCACAAACTTCTTGACTCATGTCCCAACCATATGATTGACACTCAAGTATTGCTTAGCTATGTGTGCTAAGGAATGAGACCACAAGACAAGACTCTATTGGATGCTTCAAGCAACGGTTCTTTGTAAAAGTATAGGACGATGGAGGAGGCATGGCAACTCATTACCGACTTGGCCGAGTCCACTCAACATGCTAGACGGAGAACCAACCATCCAAAGACCGTAAATGAAGTTTTCTCTAGTAATGAGACCGCCGCCCTTGCCAAATCCTTGGGTGAGATGACAAGCATTCTAAAGTAACTCCAACTTCGTCAACAACAACATCAACCTCCACCACCTCCTCAACAACATAGTCAACAATTGGTCCCCCAAAAAGTTTGTGGCATTTGATCTTGCTATTCCCACTATATGGACGAATGTCCAAGTCTCCAAGAAGATAACACCTTGGTGGCTACCCACAACTTCTATGACTGCCCGAATCAAAGATACTATCAACAAGGCGACAATTTCAACTAAGGGTATCCTCAACAAGGAAGCAATTACAATCAAGGGGGTAGCAACTATAATCAAGGTTGGAAAGATAATTCCAACGAAGGATGGCAGGACAATTATCAATAAGGAAGAAGGGACAATGGAGGAAATCAAAGATGGAACAACAACAACTCACAAAACCGATACTCACAAAATCAACCATACCCTCAACAAAACCAAGGAAGAAACTACCAAGCCTACTAACCACCACATCAAAGACAACCACCTCAATCCAATCAATCACAAGCCCCTCAAATCACATATCCATCCACTTCTCCCAATCAAGATGATACACTCCGATCCATTCTCCAAGGCCAAAAAGAACTTCAAACTACACTTGCCTCCGGTCTTACCGGTCTTACATCTACTCTACAAGCTCTTCTTGCTCGCATGGAACCACCTTCCACTTCCACCCCTCAAGCCTCAAGTTCTAGTGCCATTATTTCTCAACCTCTGCCCAATCCCAAAGGTGGCATCAATGCCATTACCTTGAGATCCGGAACTCAATTGCAAGAGAGGAAGGCAAAGGAACCAAGTCCTATAATAGTCACTCAAGATGAGGAGGGAATTGAGATAGAAGAAGTTGAAGAGGAAGATGAGGCACAAGCGGTAGTTGAAGCTGAAGTCTCTCAACAAACAAGTGAAGTCTCCAATGATGAGAAGGCCTTGGAAGAAGAAATTGCTCAACCAATTCCATTTCCCACATTAGCAAGAAAGGCTAAGAAGCGTGTAGAACTCGACCCCAAAATGGTGGAGATGTTCAAGAAAGTGGAGGTAACTATCCCTCTCTTTGATGCTATCCTTCAAGTACCTAAATATGCAAAGTTTCTTAAGGATTTATGTATGAACAAAGATAGAATCCATGAGTTAGAAACTATTCCATTGGGGAGTTCTATTTCGGCTTTGATGGGAGCATTATCTGAAAAATGTGGTGATCCGGGCCCGTGCATGGTTACTTGTACCGTAGATGGAGTTCAATTCATTGATTGTATGTGTGATCTTGGTGCATGCGTTAGTATTATGCCTCTTTCTATTTACCATTTATTGAAGCTACCACCGTTGAAGTGGTCGGCGGCTAGGTTTGTCTTAGCGGATAAGAGCATAATAACCGTAACGGGTATTGCGGAAGATATATTGGTGAATATAAAGGGTTTGGTATTTCCAATTGATTTTTATATCCTTGAGATGCCACCAAGTGAATCCGAAAGGACATCATCCATCCTACTTGGGAGGCCACTTTTGAGAACCTCTAAATTCAAGTTGGATGCCTATTCGGGAACTTACTCATTTGAGATAGATGGAAGATTCGTAGGTTTTAGCCTAGAAGAAGTGATGAAGTACCCACCGGAGAACCATTCCATATTCCATATTCCAGTGTGACTTAATTGACAATATTGTGGCCGAAGTGCATTATGCAAAGCTAGATGAGAAGAATATGATTGAAGAAATAAGTGAAGACCCAAGTGAAGTGAACACCTCACCCCATTCGAATCCTCCAGAAGTTCAATGTCAAGTCAAGACCAAAAGGTAGAATTGAAGCCACTACCGCCCCACCTAAAGTACTCATACCTTGATGAAGCCCCCAAGTTCCCGGTGATTGTTGCAAGGGAGCTCACTCCTCAACAAGAAGAGAAGTTACTACATGTTTTGAGGAAGATCAAAAGGGCCATAGGGTGGAGCTTGGCAGATCTAGTGGGAATAAGCCCCCAAGTATGCGAGCACCGAATATTCCTAGAGGAAGGAGCTAGACCCATTCGACAACCTCAAAGGTGACTAAATCCTACCATTCTAGAGGTTGTGAAAAAAGAGATCATCCGGTTATTAGAAGCGGACATCATTTACCCCATTTCGGATAGTAAATGGGTGAGTCCCATTCAAGTTGTGCCAAAGAAGTCCGGGGTGACCACAATCAAGAATGAGAGCGGGGAGCTTATAGCAACAAGGGTGCAAAACTCTTGGCGGGTGTGCATTGACTACCGACGGTTGAACACGGCCACTAGTAAGGATCATTTTCCACTAGCGTTTATCGATCAAATGCTTGATCGGCTATCCGGTAAATCTCATTACTGTTTTCTAGACAGCTATTCGGGTACTTCCAAATACGCATTGCTCTAGAGGATCAAGAAAAAACAACATTTACTTGCCCCTTTGGAACTTATGCCTAGAAGCGTATGCCATTCGGCTTATGCAATGCACCGGCAACTTTCGAAAGGTGCATGATGAGCACTGATGAGCGGATAATTTATATGCTTTTTGGCATTGTTTTTACATAGTTTTTAGTATGATTTAGTTAGTTTTTAGTATATTTTTATTAGTTTTTAATTAAAATTCACATTTCTGGATATTACTATGAGTTTGTGTGTTTTTCTGTGATTTCAGGTATTTTTTGACTGAAATTGAGGGACCTGAGCAAAAATCAGATTCAGAGGTTGAAGAAGGACTGCAGAAGCTATTGGATTCTGACCTCCCTGCACTCAAAGTGGATTTTCGGGAGCTACAGAACTCGATATGGCGCGCTCTCAATTGCGTTGGAAAGTAGACATCCAGGGATTTCCAGCAATATATAATAGTCCATACTTTGCTCGAGTTTAGACGACACAAACTGGCATTCAACGCCAGTTCCATGCTGCATTCTGGAGTTAAACGCCAGAAACAGGTTGCAAAGTGGAGTTAAACGCCAGAAACAGGTTACAAACTGGCGTTCAACTCCAAGAGAGGCCTCTACACGTTTAAAGCTCAATGCTCAGCCCAAGCACACACCAAGTGGGCCCCAGAAGTGGATTTCTGCATCATTTACTCATTTCTGTAAACCCTAGTAACTAGTTTAGTATAAATAGGACTTTTTACTATTGTATTTACAGCTTTGGATTATCATTTGATCTTTAGATCACGTTTGGGGGCTGGCCATTCGGCCATGCCTGGACCTTATCACTTATGTATTTTCAACGGTAGAGTTTCTACACTCCATAGATTAAGGTGTGGAGCTCTGTTGTTCCTCATGAATTAATACAAAGTACTACTGTTTTTCTATTCAATTCAAGGTTATTCCTTCTCTAAGATATCCATTCGCACCCAAGAACATGATGAATGTGATGATTATGTGACGCTCATCATCATTCTCACCCATGAACGCGTGCCTAACAAACACTTCCGTTCTACATGCAAACAAGCTAGAATGAGTATCTCTTAGATATTTAATACAGAGGACCGAGTCCGAGATATTAGAATCTTCGTGGTATAAGTTAGAACCCATGGACGGCCATTCTTGAGATCCGGAAAGTCTAAACCTTGTCTGTGGTATTCCGAGTAGGATCTAGGAAGGGATGGCTGTGACGAGCTTCAAACTCGCGAGTGCTGGGCGTAGTGACAGACGCAAAAGGATAGTAAATCCTATTCCAGTATGATCGAGAACCAACAGATGATTAGCCATGCAGTGACAGCGCATTGGACCATTTTCACAGAGAGGATGGGATGTAGCCATTGACAACGGTGATGCCCTACATAAAGCTTGCCATGGAAAGGAGTAGGAATGATTGGATGAAGACAGCAGGAAAGCAGAGGTTCAGGAGGTACGAAAGCATTTCTATACGCTTATCTGAAATTCTCACCAAAGAATTACATAAGTACCTCTATCTTTATTTTATGTTTTATTTATCTTTTTATTATCAATTCACCATAACTATCTGAATCCTCCTGACTAAGATTTACAAGGTGACCATAGCTTGCTTCAAGCCGACAATCTCCGTGGGATCGACCCTTACTCACGTAAGGTTTATTACTTGGACGACCCAGTGCACTTGCTGGTTAGTTGTGCGAAGTTTTGATAAATAGTTGAGATTACAATTGTGCGTACCAAGTTGTTGGCGCCATTGATGATCACAATTTCGTGCACCAAGCACATTTGTGGATTTTCTAGAGCAATACATGGAAGTGTTCATGGATGACTTAATAGGCAGAAATAGGCAGCAGTCTTGCGTTAAACGCCAAGATTGGATGTATAGGGCGTTTTACACGTCTAAAGGGTGCAGGGATGAAAAATCCTTGACACCTTAGGATCTATGGACTCCACAGGATTTCCACATGATCTGTGGACCCCACAGGATCCCCACCACTTCTTCTCTTCCCTTCACACCTTTTCATAACTCTCTTCCCCAAATACCCTTCACCAATCACTTCAATCACTCTTTCCCTTCACCCCCTCACCACTCATATCCATCTTCCCTTCCTCATAAATCCCACCTACCTTCAAATTCAAAATATTTTCCCTCCCAAACCCAACCCTAATGGCCGAAACTTAACCCTCCCCCCTCCTATATAAACCCCTCATTCCTTCTTCATTTTCACACAACACAACTCTAACTTCTCACCTTGGCCGAAAACACCTCACCCTCTATCTCCTCCATTTTCTTCTTCTTCTACTACTTTCTTTCTTCTTTTGCTCGGGGACGAGCAAACATTTTAAGTTTGGTGTGGTAAATGCATAGCTTTTTGTTTTTCCATAACCATTTATGGCACCTAAGACCAGAGAAACCTCTAGAAAGAGGAAAGGGAAGGCAATTGATTCCACCTCTGAGTCATGGGAGATAGAGAGACTCATCTCAAAGGTCCATCAAGACCATTTCTATGAAGTTGTGGCCAAGAAGAAAGTGATCCTTGAGGTTTCTTTCAAGCTCAAGAAGAATGAGTATCCGGAGATCCGACTTGAAATCCAAAGAAGAGGCTGGGAAGTTCTCACCAACCCCATTCAACAAGTCGGGATCCTAATGGTTCAAGAGTTCTATGCAAACGCATGGATCACTAGGAACCATGATCAAAGTGTGAACCCGAATCCAAAGCATTGGCTTACCATGGTTCGGGGGAAATACTTAGATTTCAGTCCGGAAAATGGAAGGCTGGCGTTCAACTTGCCAATGATGAAGAGAACGCATGCCCTTACACAAGAAGGGTCAACTTTGATCAAAAGTTAGACCAAGTCCTCATAGACATATGTGAGGAAGGAGCTCAATGGAAAATTGACTCAAGAGGCAAGCCGGTTCAATTAAGAAGGCACGACCTCAAACCAGTGGCTAGGGGATGGCTAGAGTTCATTCAACGCTCAATCATTCCTACTAGTAACCGGTCTGAAGTTACTATAGACCGGGCTATCATGATCCATAGTATTATGATTGGAGAAGGGGTGGAAGTTCATGAGATTATACCTCAAGAACTCTACAAGGTGGCTGACAAGTCCTCCACTTGGGCAAGTTAGCTTTTCCTCACCTCATTTGCCACCTCTGCAATTTGGCTGGAATTGACATAGAGGGAGACATCCTCATTGAAGAGGACAAGCCCATCACTAAGAAAAGGATGGAGCAAATAAGAGACCATGGACCTCAACATGAGCATGAGGAAATTCCTCACCATGAAATCCCTGAGATGCCTCAGGGGATGCACTTTCCTCCACATAATTATTGGGAACAAATCAACACCTCCCTAGGAGAATTAAGTTCCAACATGGGACAACTAAGGGTGGAGCATCAAGAGCACTCCATCATCCTCCATGAAATTAGAGAAGATCAAAGAGCTATGAGGGAGGAGCAAGAAAGACAAGGAAGAGACATAGAGGAGCTCAAGAGCACCATTGGTTCTTCAATAAGAGGAAGACGCCACCATCACTAAGGTGGACTCATTCCTTAATCTCCTTGTTTATTTATTTTCTTGTTTTTTTATTTCTGAGCTTTATGTTTATTTATATTTGTGTCTTATTACATGATCATTAGTGTCTAAGTGTCTATACCTTAAAGTTATGAATATGAATCCATCACCTCTCTTGAATGAAAAATATTTTAATTACAAAAGAACAAGAAGTACAGGGTTTCAAATTCATCCTTGAAACTAGTTTAATTATTTTGATGTGGTGACAATCCTTTTTATTTTCTGAATGAATGCTTGAACAGTGCATATGTCTTTTGAAGTTGATGTTTATGAATGTTAAATATGTTAGCTCTTGAAGAATAAGGAAAGAGGATACATGTTATTTGATAATCTAAAAAATCATAAAAAAGATTCTTGAAGCAAGAAAAAGCAGTGAATACAAAAGCTTGCGGAAAAAAAAAAGAAAAAAAAATAACGAAAAAAAAAGAAAAAGAAAAAGCAAGCAGAAAAAGCCAAAAGCTCTTAAAACCAAAAGGCAAGAGCAAAAAGCCAATAGCCCTTAAAACCAAAAGGCAAGCGTAATAAAAAAGATCCAAGGCTTTGAGCATCAGTGGATAGGAGGGCCTAAAGGAATAAAATCATGGCCTAAGTGGCTAAACCGAGCTGTCCCTAACCATGTGCTTGTGGCGTGAAGGTGTCAAGTGAAAACATGAGACTGAGCGGTTAAAGTCGAGGTCCAAAGCAAAAACAGAGTGTGCTTAAGAACCCTGGACAGCTCTAATTGGGGACTTTAGCAAAGCTGAGTCACAATCTGAAAAGGTTCACCCAGTCATGTGTCTGTGGCATTTATGTATCCGGTGGTAATACTGGAAAACAAAGTGCTTAGGGCCACAGCCAAGACTCATAAAGTAGCTGTGTTCAAGAATCAACATACTGAACTAGGAGAATCAATAACATTATCTGAATTCTAAGTTCCCATAGATGCCAATCATTCTGAACTTCAATGGATAAAGTGAGATGCCAAAACTATTCAAGAGGCAAAAAGCTACAAGTCCCGCTCATCTTATTGGAGCTAAGTTTCATTGATATTTTGGAATTTATAGTATATTCTCTTCTTTTTATCCTATTTGATTTTCAGTTGCTTGGGGACAAGCAACAATTTAAGTTTGGTGTTGTGATGAGCGGATAATTTATACGCTTTTTGGCATTATTTTTACATAGTTTTTAGTATGATTTAGTTAGTTTTTAGTATATTTTTATTAGTTTTTAATTAAAATTCACATTTCTGGACTTTACTATGAGTTTGTGTCTTTTTCTGTGATTTCAGGTATTTTCGGGCTGAAATTGAGGGACCTGAGCAAAAACCAGATTCAGAGGTTGAAGAAGGACTGCAGATGCTATTGGATTCTGACCTCCCTGCACTCAAAGTGGATTTTCAATTACGTTGGAAAGTAAACATCCAGGGCTTTCCAGCAATATATAATAGTCCATACTTTGCCCGACTTTAGACGACGCAAACTGGCGTTCAACGCCAGTTCCATGCTGCATTCTGGAGTTAAACGCCAGAAACAGGTTGCAAAGTGGAGTTAAACGCCAGAAACAGGTTACAAACTGGCGTTCAACTCCAAGAGAGGCCTCTACACGTTTAAAGCTCAATGCTCAGCCCAAGCACACACCTCTTTGAAGAAATGAAGGAATCGCAAAGCTGTCAAGCCGAGCTCTTTGCACTTAATCGATTATAACTTCAGCTACAGAGGTCCAAATGATGCGGTTCTAGTTCAGTTGGAAAGATAACATCCGGGGCTTCAAAATGACATAAAATTTGCCATAGTTGCATCGCGTTTAGGGATGCGCACGTGCACTGTACGCGTACACACCGATACTGCACGTGATTTATTTAATGCAACTCGTGGCTAGCAATTTGAGATGTATTTTGGGCCCAATCCAACTCATTTCTGATGCTATTTAACCCAAGGATTGAAGGGGGATGAAACATCTAGTCATTATTAGTTTAGTTTAGATTATTTTTTGAGGGAAAGTTAGTTTCTAGAGAGAGAAGCTCTCTCTTCTCTCTAGAATTAGGAGTAGGTTAGATCTAGATTAGAAATTCTTAGATCTAGGTTAATTTCATGCTTATATTTACTTTTCCTTTTGTAATTCTTCTTCTTCTACCTTTCCTCTTTCTAGTTTTGCATTTAATTCTTGTGATTTTCTACTTTTCTACTTTTATGTTTATGCACTTTTGTTCTTCTATTTTCTCTTTAATGCAATTTATGATTCATGTTCCTTTATTGTTGAAGTGTTTTGTTGTTGTTTAATTCCTTGCAATTGAGTAGTGTAGATTTACTTTCCTTGTAATTTACTATGCTCTCTTTTTATGCCTTCCAAGTGTTTGATGAAATGCTTGGAAGGATGTTAGAGTAGAATTTTATGCTCTTGGCTTGGGAAGGTAACTTAGGAACTCTTGAGTTACTAATGTCTAAGTAATTGATGATTGAGAGCCATTGACTCTAGTTCTCACTAATTGAATTGGTGGAGAGCTGTGACTTATGGACTTGGATTGACATAGCTCGTTTGACTTTCCTTTACTAGTTAGAGGATGATTTAATGGGGTTGATCCTTGCCAATTCTCATGTTGTGGTTAGTAATAGGGATAGAGATCCTTGACCACCAACCCTTGCGAAGACCTTTTTAGCTATTAGTTTACTTCCTTGCCATTTATCTTTCATGTCTCTTATCAAATCCCCAAACATAACTCATAATCAATAACAAGGACACTTTATTGCAATTTCTAGGGAAAACGACCCGAGGTTCCAATACTTTGGTTTATAAATTTAGGGGTTTGTTTTAGTGACAAACAATCTTTTGTATGAAAGGATTATTGTTTGGTTTAGAAACTATACTTGCAACGAGAATTCATTTGTGAATTCTAAACCATCAAAAATTTGTTCGTCAATAACCTTGCAAAAGTTTTGGAAAGATGCACTAATTCAAACCTTGTCTTAAATTTTAAGAAGTTTCATTTTATGGTTAGGCAAGGCATTGTTTTAGGACATATTGGTTCCAAAGATGGTATTTCTATAGACCCAGCAAAGATCAATATTATATCTAGCTTGCCTTATCCCTCCTCCGAGAGGGAAGTCCGGTCGTTCGTTGGACATGCAGGATTTTACCGAAGATTTATCAATGACTTTAGTAAGGTAGCATTGCCTCTATCTCGATTGTTGCAAAAAGACATTGAGTTTGATCTTAAGCAAGCAGTGCATGGAGGCTTTTGACAAGAGCTTAAGGTAGCATTGACCCAAGCTCCCATCGTGAGAGGGCCGGATTGGAGTCGGCCATTCAAAATAATGTGTGATACTTCAAACTATGCGGTGGGAGCCGCATTAGCACAGCGCGAGGGTAAGAATTTATATGTCATAGCCTATGCATCAAAAACATTAGATGGAGCCCAATCCAATTACACTACTACCGAGAAAGAGCTGTTGGCTATTATTTTTGCTTTGGATATATTCCGAGCTTATCTTTTTGGCTCTAAGGTGGTAGTGTACTCGGACCATGCGGCGTTAAAATATTTGTTGGCTAAAAAGGAATCCAAATTGAGATTGATTAGATGGGTTTTATTGTTGCAAGAATTTGACTTGGAAATTAAAGATAGGAGTGGTTCGCAAAACCTAGTGGCAGATCACTTGAGTCGCCTTGAACACACCGAAGGCGATGCCACTCCTATTAATGATTCTTTCTCCTTTGAGGGCTTGCAAGCAATCTCAGAAGTCATTCCTTGGTATGCACCAATACCCGATTACTTAGTCTCCCGCACCTTTCCTCCTAATCTCTCCAAGCATCAAAAGGATAAGCTAAAAAGCGAATCCAAATACTATGTATGGGATGACCCATACCTTTAGAGATGTGGAGCAGATCAGGTAATTCGGCAGTGCATTTCATAAACCAAAATTCCAATCAATATTGGAGGCTTGCCACTCCTCCGAGGGAGGTGCACATTATGGACCTCAAAGGACGGCAAGAAATATCCTTGATTGTGGATTTTGGTGGCCAACTCTTTTCAAGGACTCTTCTTTCTTTTTTAAATCTTGTTCTCAATGCATTAGATTTGGTAACATCTCTAAGAAGGATGAAATACCCCAACAAATCATGTTATTTTGTGAAATTTTTTATTTGTGGGGTATTGACTTCATAGGGCCATTCCTAAATTCTAATGGTTTTCTCTACATTCTACTTGCCGTTGATTATGTGTCCAAATGGGTGGAAGCAATACCCACTCGGACGAACGATGCTAATGTTGTCCTTTCTTTTGTGAGAAATAGTATAATTTGCCACTTTGGATCACCACGAGCAATTGTGAGTGACCAAGGGTCACATTTTTGCAATAAAAGAATGGAAGGACTCATGAAGAAATACGGTATCATACATAAAGTAGCCATGGCCTATCACCCATAAACAAACGGCCAAGCCGAGGTGTCCAATCGGGAGATTAAGCGCGTATTAGAAAGGATTGTGAAGTCTAATAGAAAAGATTGGACTACCAAGCTTACTGACACATTTTGGGCCTACCAAACGGCGTACAAGATGCCGATTGGCATGAGCCCCTTTCGGTTGGTGTATGGCAACGCTTGCCACTTACCGGTGGAAGTAGAGCATAAAGCATATTCGGCCGTCAAGGACTGCAATCCAAGTTTGGGTGGGGCCAGAATTGAGAGAAAGCTTCAATTAGTGGAATTAGAGTATTTAAGGTTAGAAGCCTATGAGAGCTCTAGACTCTACAAGGAGAGGATGAAAGCCGTGCATGACAAAAACATAAGAAGAAGAGAATTTAGAGCCGGCGATCTAGTCCTCCTCTACAATTCAAGATTGAAATTGTTGCCCAGAAAACTAAGGTCAAGATGGGAAGGTCCCTATCAAGTAGAGAAAGCGGAACCTTATGGGGTCTACCATTTGCACCATCCCTCAAGTCCGGATATCTTCAAGGTTAATGGTAATCGTCTAAAGTTGTATCATGGTGAGAAAATGAAAAGCAACAAGGAGATTGAGGTATTCCTTTTGGATGCACCTCTTGGCGAAGAGAATTGAGCTAGTGAAAGTCCAACTTAAGGACATTAAACAAAAGTGCTAGGTGGGAGACACCCCACCATGGTGAGATCTACCTTTTTGTCCCTTTTGTATATAGTTCTTGAACTCTTTCTTGATTTTGGTTGCTTAGCTATAGCATTGTTTGGATAGACTTGATTTTGATAACCTTAGATAAGTTGTTCATGAAGATTTGCATTGACTTTAAGTAGGTGGATTGATTGTATGGTAGAAAACACCCCATTTTTAGGTATTGCATGGAGTTTTGGGTGTTTTTGGTCCCTTTGGCTAGCTTGCCTACTGAATTTGTAATAAAAATGCATTTTTTCATGTCCATGAAAAAATAGGGGGGGGGGGGGGAATCCACGCGTGGGCGTGCTAGACGCGTACACGTCTATGGCTTTCGCAGCTCCTGGAACAAAAATCCAGAGAGTTATACGAGCATTGGGCCAGCACTATGCCATATGCCCAACCCCACTCATGCGTGCGCGCACTTGGCGCGTACGCGTCCATATTCCTGAATACGCAATCCACGCGTGAGCGTGCAAGACGCGTGCATGTCAATTGCGTCACCTGCAACCCTGGTACATTTTCCAGAGAGTTAGGCAAACTCTGGGCTGAGACTATGCCCTGTGCCTAACTTGACTCACGCGTGCACGCACCTGGCGCGTACGCGTCCCTCTGCTGCTTTGCGAATCGACACGTGAGCGTGCATGGCGCGTCCGTGTCGATCGCCCCAGTCGCACACTTGGTACATTTTTCCCGAGATTTGCGCAAACACTGTGCCAACACTACGCTGGGAGCACAACTTCCACCGATGCGCCAGCGTACCTGATGCATGCGCGTCCATCTGCCTCATGCCAAATCCACGCGTATGCGCACCGTGCGCGTCCGCGTAGATCTTCCTGTAGCCAACTCCTGGTACATGGACCCGAGAGTTGCACGAGTTTTGGGCTAACATTGTGCCACTAGCACAACTACCCTCACGCGTGCTCGCACCTGGCGCTTACGCGTCCTTCCTTGTTTTGCTGCCCACGCGTATGCGTGGGCGATGCTTCCGCGTCCATGCTTCTTTCTGCCCATCCACGCGTACGTGTGGAGGGCGCACGCGCGTCGATCCTACGACGTAGAAGCATTGTAGCGCGCCTATTTTCAAATTCTCTACCCCTTTTCTCTCATTTTCCATCTTCTTCCTCTAGTCTTACCTTCTCTACTCCTTCAACCACCATGATAAACCACTATTTTATGGTTTATCTTGGGCTCAATTGAGTGGATTTTATCAATCTTTCATGCACTTATTCATATGATTTGCATGAGTTTACGTTTTTCTTCCTGATTTTGTGCTATGATTGAAAACATGCTTCTTTGGTCTTAATTTTGATATGTTTAACACTCTTTTATTACCATTAGATGCCTTGATATGTGTGTTAAGTGATTTCAGAGATTACAGGGCAGGAATAGCTTGGAGGATAGAAAGGAAGCATGCAAAAGTGGAAGAAATACAAGAAGTTGAAGGAACTGCAAAGCTGTCAGCCTGACCCTCTCACACTAAAACTATCACAACTTGAGCTACAAAAGTCCAAACGATGCGGTTTCAGTTGTGTTGGAAAGTTAACGTTCGAGGCTTCGATTTGATATATAATATGCCATAGTTTCCCTGATGCTAGGCGACGCGAACGTGCGCTCTACGTGGACACGTCGTAGTGACAAAAATCAGCGTGGTAGATTTCTTCTCCCTGGATTTCTAGGCTATTTTTGACCCAGTTTGTGGCCCAGAAAACACAGATTAGAGGCTATAAAGTGGGCAAATCTATTCATTCATGATCACGCTTTCATAATTCATAATTTTAGTTTTAGATGTAGTTTTTAGAGAGAGAGGTTCTCTCCTCTCTCTTAGGATTTAGGATTAGGATTCCTCTTAAAGGAATTAGGATTTTAACTTTATTATTTCAACTTATTATTTCAACTCCTTCTCAGGTTCAATGTTCCTTTAATTTATGTTTCCCTTTTACTTCTATATACTCTAATGCTTTTATTTGTATTTGACTTATGTTGCCCAATTGGCTCATGAACCCTTCATGTTAGGATTTTCTTAATTAATAATTTGAGGTATTTCAGTTTATGATTCTTATTTAGCTTTTTATATTCTTGGCTCTAATTGATTAACTGGAGGCTCTTGAGTTATTAAACTTATCGTGATTGTTGATTAATTTCTCTAATTGACTGAAATTCCACTAACTCTAGTCTTTCCTTAGGAGTTGGCTAGGACTTGGGAATCTAACTAATTAGTCCACTTGACTTTTCCCTTGCTTTCGTAAAGGTTAACTAAGTGAAATTAACTTCAATTCTCATAAGAATGACTAGGATAAGACTTCCGAATTTTCATACCTTGCCAAGAGTTTATTTTATAGTTATTTATTTATTTTACTTGTCATTTAAATTTCTTGTTCCTTACTTTCAAAACCCCAAATTTACAAAACTCAAAACTAATAATAAGAACATACCTCCCTGCAGTTATTTGAGAAGACGACCCGAGGTTTGAATACTTCGGTTATCAATTTTAAAGGGGTTTGTTACTTATGACAACCAAACATTTGTAAGAAAGGTTGATTGCTTGGTTTAGAAACTATACTTGCAACGAGAATTTATTCTGAATTCTAAACCGTCAATCATCTGCTTCTTCAAATGGCGCCGTTGCCGGGGAGTTGCAATAGAGTGCTAAGTTATTGATTGAAATTTATTTATTTGCATTTTATTTTATTTTGCTACTATGAGATGCATGTTTCTTTCGTTAAATGACGCGTTCACTTCCTGATCTAAGCTTGCCAGTATTTGATCCTGAGATTGAAAGAACTATTTAACATATAAGGCAAGCACGGCGTCAGTTAGTCCTCCCCAACAAGCTCCCTTTCTACTGATTCGGTTGATTTACGTGCAGGTGACATGGCAGCACCTAGAAGAGTTACTATCTAGGAGGCTGGAGCCCCTGATTTTACAATGCAATCGTTTCAAGCGCATCACCCAGTAGTGGCTATAAATTTCGAAATAAAGACTGCACTTCTCAAATTGATGCCTAAGTTTCATGGCTTACCTGCTCAAGAGGCTATCAAGCACCTTAGGGATTTCCAAGCAGCCTGTTCTACTGTCAGGCGTGATGGTGCAGATGAAACTTCTATTCTGTTGAAAGCCTTCCCATTCTCTCTTGAGGGAAAGGCGAGAGAGTGGTACTACACTCAACCCGCAGCAACTGTTTTTGATTAGGATACGCTTAGAAGAGAATTTTTGGAAAAATTCTTTCCAGCTGAAGTTATTGATAAACTGAGGAATGACATTTCCATGATTGTTCAAGACGAGTCCGAGACTCTCTATGAATACTGGGAGCGCTTCAACAACCTTCTGGAAGCATGTCCCCACCATATGATTGACAAGATAGTGTTGCTCGGCTACGTCACACAGGGCATGAGGCCCCCAGATAAGACCACATTGGAAAGTGCTAGCAATGGCTCTATGAAAAAGTACAAGACCACTGATGAGGCATGGCAATTGATCAGTGACTTGGCTGAATCTACTAGGCATCACAGGCAGAAACAAGGCCGGTCAAAAGCTGTTGCAGAAGTATCTTCTAGCAAGGAAACTACTTCTCTGACTTAGAGTATATGCGAAATGACCAACTTACTGAAGCAGATGCAGTTGAATCAACAACAAGCACAGCAAAGCCAACAGTTAGTCTCGCAGAGAGTGTGCGGGATCTGTGCTGATTATAGCCATTACACTGATGAATGTACACAGCTCCAACAGGAAGACAACACTGTGGCAGCCACTCATAACTTTTATGACCGCCCCAACCAAGGATACAATCAAGGTGGCAGCTACAACCATGGATGGCAGGACAATTCTAACTAAGGTTGGAGAGATAATTCTAACCAGAATTAGAGGGACAACAATAACAGTGGAGGTAGAGACAATCAAGGATATCAGAAGTGGAATAACAACAACAACAGGCAGCAGAACTAGAACCAACCTTACAGAGCACCTCACCAGAGGCAGTCCCAAGGACATCAGCACAACCAACAACAAGTTCCGCAGATCACTCAATCTAATTCCTTTTCAAGTGACGAAGCGCTTCAATCCATTGCACAAGGACAAAGGAACATGGAAAGTTCACTTAATGGCCTAGCATCCGCTATACAAGCTCTCATCTCTCAGCTGGCATCACCCAATACTTCAAACACTCAACATGCAAGCTCCAGTGGAATTCCTTCTCAAACCTTACCCAATCCAAAGGGTGGCATCAATGCCATCACCCTAAGGTCCGAAACCACACTGCAAGAGAGGAATCAGGAGGAGCCCATTGTAACGGCCTAGCCTTTAGCCTCGAAGAAACGGCGCTTTTTCGGGATCAAATGGAATTTTTATGGAATTTTTAGGAATTTTATTGCATATAAGCACCTCCACTGCACAGGTGCTATGTCATCAAGCTGCTGAGTCAGCAGCTTGACTGCACCAGACACCTCTCCTAATCTAAGTAAGCACGTCGCGAAAAGTTACGTTTTTTAACCACTTCGAGTCCAAATTTCAAAATTCTGATTTCCGTGGTTAGTCTCATTGTGACAAGCCGGTCTCGAATTTCGAGAGAAAATTATATTAATATAATATTCATATATTATTATTTTCTCTAATGTGGTTAATGTTGATCTATGTTTAGTAATATAATAACTGAGCTAGAAATCCACCGGTAATGGATAATACCAGCATTCTTAGATGAACTTAGCAATGCTAATGCTTCATCATATATCTTTTATTCTCTTGATTATCATGTTACTAGTATCATTTGTACTATTAACGCTCATGCTTATCCTTTAGTAGTGTAATCTGATGTATCTAGTTTTAGTAATTATCTTCAAACTGATATTTTATTATTAAACTCTGATGAGTCAGCACCCAGTGACACGTGGCTCTCCCAGAGTTAGCCACCACATGTTTCCTTTCTTGCTCTCCATGCAAACTTTCTTAAGGGAAAAGTAAGAAACACTTGTATTCTAATACATCTAGCTTCAGTAATTATCCTTTCATGAGATATTTTTACACCAAACTTTAGGATAATGCTTATCCTAACCCCATGGGTCCCAAGACTCATCATTACCATCACCTTTTCTTCCAAGAGAAGCCAAAATTCGAAAATTCCATGAGAGAAACCAAGAGAACTTCCATGACAGCTTCAAGCTTCTTTCTCCGTTATTTCTCAAACTAAAACCCCTATCAAAAATCTAATCCGACCAAAATGATCACCTCTTCCTCCTTTTCATTTATATATCAATTTTCATGGACTAAATCAAGGCATGATGGCTGCTCCTCCTCCTTGAAGTTTCATCCATGGTGGAAACTCAACCTGATGATGTTTTCTCCATATTTTCTTTTAGGTTCTCTTGTTCAATAACCTTAGGCTCTAAGAAAACATGATTTCTAGCTGTCTTATGGTGAGGAAAACCTTCTTTTCACCATCATGAAGCTTCAGCCTACATGGTTCATATGGTTCTAAAGTTGTTTTTGATGTTAAAATAGGCATAAAAGTGCTTTTGGAAGCTTGTTTTTGGCTCAACTTTTGGCAACAGCAAAGGAGGTAAGGTTTGATAAATTAATCAATGATTGGTTGTGTTCTTGAAGTGTTAAATCATATCCTATTGCTTGAGGCTTGATTTTGAGTGTTTCTGTGATGGTTTGATCATGAGATCTTGTTGTTCAATGCTTGAAAATCATGTTTTTGATGGTTCTGAAGTTGTTGTTCTTGTTGCTAGAAAACGTGGCTTTCCAGCCATGAAATTCATAGTATTTGATGTGTTTTTTATGTGTATTTGATGGCAGAAACGTTGCTCTTTGGTTTGGTCAAAATCAGGTAAAAATCGGTTACCGAAAAGATTGAAAAACTAGTTGAAAATCAAGTTGAAATCTGATGAGTTTTTGGAAAAAATATTTTTGGTCTTTGAAGGACAAGAAAACGTTGGTTTTGATGATTTTGGGGTCAAATTATAATTATTAGAAGGTTTGGGGTTGAAAGTTAATTAATGGAAAGCTGAGGGACCAAAGTGCAAATATTAAAAGTTAAGGGGTCAAAATGTAATTTTTGAAAGTTGAAAAAATATTATTATTTTAATATTAAAATATTAAAATATTATTTTATTAATAATATTATTTTATTAATAATAATAAAATATTGATAAAAAGACAGTTTTTCCTAAGTCTCAGGATGGCAGTTTTGAGTCTATAACTCCGTAATTCTCTTTATTAAACACCTAAGTGAAGGTATAAGATAAGATATCGAAGAATGTATGGTAATGAAACAAGTTCTAAAAACTTGCAAACATGTTAGAAAGAAAGGGAGTTAAGAACTATATAGTAGTGTGCTGTTGTGATGTTGTGATGTATACAGAGAATTGTGAAATGAGATCACTGTGATGATTGACTTATGATTGTGGAAAGATGAAAAAGGATGATTTCTAAGTGATGGAAAGTATGGTTATATGTGACGTATGAGCCTTCGGGCGATGCTTGAGAACGGTTATGTAAGAATCTGCTGCAAAGAGGCAGTCAGATAAATGGTGGTAGGACCACTGAGAATGCTTTCCTGGGATACTTAGCTATAGTGCTCTTCTGTAAGTCAGAGGACTCTTACAGAGGTATCGAGAAAACACAACTAGCATATGCTCCTGTAAGTCAAAGGACTCTTATAGTGAGTGTGTGTGTGTGCTCTTGTAAGTCAAAGGACTCTTACAGTGAGTGTGTTGGGCAGACTAGCTCCGTCTTGCAAGTCAAAGGACTCTTGCGATGGGTATTGCCAACAGGAAAGGCTTACCTGGTCAAAGGACTCCGGGTAACGCCGGGAGCAGGTATGTAACCGACAAATGAGCTCATTACCTGCAGTAGGACTAGACATGCATCATACTTGCTTGTGCATATTGTAATTGGTTTGCCTATGTGAATAATTCTGTTTACTTGCTAACTGCTATACCTGATGTAACTGCTCTTGATTGTGCTTGAACCTCATTACTTGTGATTGTGATTGAAATTGGTTGGGTTGTAGTGTATTAGTTGTGAATGAGTTGTTTTGGCCTGAAGCCATGATTGATTATGTGATGGGCCAGAGGCCATGATTGACTTGAGTTATGGTTTAATGAGGTATGAAATATCAAGCTGGTTCAGCATAGACTTAATGAACCTATGTTTGGAACAGGTTAGTCATTCATACCATTAGGAAACTTTTAAGATTCTTTTATCTGAAAAGCGAGTTTTGATTTCGGGTTAATTAACTAATTTCTTTTAAAAAGGTTTTGAATCTTTGATGGTTAAACCATTGATTTTCAAAGGACATAGAAACTTGCAAATAAACATTATAAATGAACTTAACTAATAACCCCGACCTTACTAAGAACTCCCCAGTTCTTACCCATTCTCTCTCCCTTCTCCCTTCAGATGGAAGCATGAGTGCCATTCCGTAGTTTGCTGATAACGTTCCACCTGACTTGAGTTTTGAAGACCTAGAATGTACTTTCCCTCACATTAGTGGCTTAGAGGGACTAGGTGAGTAAATAGTCTAGGCTAGCCTGGGTGCCAGCTTAGGGACTTCTTGAACAGGTCAGGGCCTGGGATGTTGTATGTATATATATGTATATAGTATTATCTAGCTATATCTAGGAGTGTTCTAACTAAAGATCTTTACTCTAATATAGGCTGGATAACTGAATGTTATTAACTGTTGAGATGTATATAAGTGTGGTTGTTTATAACTGTGGTATTTGTCATTATTTGAGAATTGATTGTGAATGATTCCGTTTATTAGTCCAAATGTTCTTAAAAAAAAAATAAAGTACCTCGCAAAATAACTACGTTTTTAACAATGAATCAAGCTCATATAATAATTAATAGATAATAATTAGGAAGACAAGTTGGTAGCGCTCAGTTTCTAGTATGATTATGACGTACCAGAAATTGGGTCGTTACACCAATCCCATCAGAACACGCCTCAGCTGAAGAGGTGGTGGAAGTAGAGGATGCTGAAGAAGTAGAGAATGCTGAAAAGGAAGAGGAGATACAAGACATGGGTGAAGAAGAAGAAGCTCAACCACAGAAGGAAGCACCAAAGGATGCAGACCCTGCAGAAAACGCCCTTCCTATTCCATTTCCACAAATTGCAAGGAATCCCAGGAAGCAGATGGAACTTGATCCCAAATGGTAGAAATATTCAAAAAGGTTGAGGTAACTGTTCCCCTTTTTGATGTTATTCAGTAGGTACCTAAATACGCAAAGTTTCTAAAAGATTTATGCATACATAAAGACAAAATTAATGAATTATAAACTATTCCTTTAGGTAGTTCTATATCTACTTTAATGGGAGGTATACCTGAAAAGTGTAGTGATCCAGGTCCATGTAGGGTTAACTGTATTATTAGAGGTGTGATATTTTCTGACTGCATGTGTGATTTAGGAGCATGTGTTAGTATAATGCCTTTGTCTATATATGATACTTTGAGGCTCCCTCCTTTAAAAAGGTCGGCAGCTCGTTTTTTGTTAGCAGATAAAAGCATTATTACAGTGGTTGGAATTGCTGAAATTGTATTAGTGAGCATTAAGGGGCTCACATTTCCCATTGACTTCTATATCCTGGAGATGCCCCCTAATGACTCAGGAAGGCCATCATCAATCCTACTTGGAAGACCATTCCTGAAGACTTCAAAGTTCAAGCTGGACGCAATTTCCGGAACTTATTCTTTTGAAATAGATGGCAGAATAGTGAAATTCAGTCTAAATGGAGCTATAGAGCACCCTCCGGATGATCATTCCATCTCTCAGTGTGACATCATAGATGAAACCGTGGCTGAAGTTCACCAGGAAGAATTAAAAGAGAAGTACACAGGGCAAGGTCCAAGTGTGGGGACACTTTTAGAGGACAATGAGGGCACTTTGCCATTATCACCAGCTTCGGATGATCCAGAGCCTGGCCATGAACAAAAATTGGAATTAAAGACCCTCCCTCCACACCTCAAGTATGCTTACCTTGAGGACAAGCAGAATTTTCCAGTCATCATTGCAAGGGAACTCACTTCTCAACAAGAAGAACAGCTACTCAGTGTGCTGAGAAAACACAAGAAAGCAATTGGATGGAGCCTGGCGGATATAGTAGGCATTAGTCCTCAAGTTTGTGAGCACAGAATATTCCTAGAAGAGGGAGAAAAGCTCGTCCATCAACCTCAGAGAAGACTGAATCCCACGATCTTAGAAGTTGTCAAGAAAGAAGTGACCAGGCTACTTGAAGCAGATATCATTTACCCCATCTCAGATAGCGAATGGGTCAGTCCAGTACAAGTGGTGCCCAAGAAGTCTGGAATCACAACAGTAAGAAATGAGCATGGAGAGCTTCTGACAACTAGAGTGCAGAATTCATGGAGAGTTTGCATTGACTATAGGCGTCTCAACCAAGCCACTCGCAAGGATCATTACCCCTTGCCATTCATTGATTAGATGCTTGATCGCCTGTCAGGTAAATCCCATTATTGCTTTCTAGATGGTTATATAGGATATTTTCAAATCCATATAGCTCCTGAAGATTAGGAAAAGACTACTTTTACATGTCCTTTTAGCACTTATGCTTATAAGAGGATGCCCTTTGGCTTGTGCAATGCACCAGCTACTTTCCAAAGGTGCATGATGATTCTTTTCTCTAACCTTATTGAGGACTGTATGGAGGTTTTTATGGATGATTTTAGTGTTTATGGTGATTCATTTAGCCTTTGCTTAGATAGTTTATCTAGAGTACTAGATAGATGTGTCAGTACAAACCTTGTATTAAATTTTGAAAACTATCACTTTATGGTAAAACAAGGGAATGTACTAGGATATGTTGTGTCTAATACTGGCATTTCTGTAGATCCAGCAAAGGTGGATGTTATTTCTAGTTTACCTTACCCCTCCTCTGTGAGGGAAGTCCGTTCGTTCCTTGGCCATGCAGGTTTTTACCGGAGATTCATTAAGGACTTTAGTAAGGTAGCACTACCCTTATCCAGGCTACTGCAGAAAGATATTGAGTTCGAGTTCAGTGAGGATTGCAAACAAGCATTTGATAAGATGAAGACCGCCATAACTCAAGCTCCAATTGTGAGAGGACCAGACTGGAGCTAGCCATTTGAAATCATGTGCGATGCTTCCAACCATGCAGTAGGAGCAGTGCTGGCTCAGCATGTAGGTAAAGATCCTTTTGTAATTGCTTATGCGTCTAAGACTTTAGACACAGCTCAGTCTAATTACACTACTACTGAGAAAGAGCTTCTTGCTATTGTTTTTGCTCTGGATAAATTCTGAGCCTATTTACTTGGTACTAAAGTAGTAGTGCACTTAGACCACGCAGCTCAAAAGTATTTATTAGCTAAAAAGGAGTCCAAACCAAGGCTTATACATTGGATACTGCTACTACAAGAATTTGATTTAGAAATTAAAGAGTGGTAACCAAAATCTAGTGGCAGACCACTTGAGTCGCCTTGAGCACATTAAGGATACCTCCACTCCTATAAATGATAATTTCCCATTTGATAACCTGCAAGCAGTATCTGAAGTAGTCCCTTGGTATGAACCTGTAGCTAATTATCTAGTTAGTCGCACCTTTCCTCCAAACTTTACTAAGCATCAAAAAGACAAGCTGAAAAGTGAGTCCAAATATTATATATGGGATGACCCATATTTATGGAGATGTGGCACTGACCAGGTAATTAGACGGTGTGTGCCTCAATCAGAATTCCAGTCCATTTTAGAGGCCTGCCACTCATCTGAGAGTGGAGGACATTTTGGCCCTCAAGGAACAGCTTGAAAAATTTTAGACTGTGGATTCTGGTGGCCTACTCTTTTTAAAGACGCTGTTGAATTTTGTAAATCTTGTTCCCCATGCCAAAGGTTTGGTAATATATCCAAGAGGGATGAGATGCCTCAACAGACTATGCTTTTCTGTGAAATTTTTTATGTTTGGGGCATTGACTTCATGGGTCCTTTTCCAAATTCTAATGGTTATTTTTATATATTGTTAGCTGTAGATTACGTTTCTAAATGGGTGGAAGCAATTTCTACCCGCACTGATGATGCTAACACTGTTGTTTCCTTTGTTAGAAACCATATTATTTGTCGATTTGGATCACCACGAGCAATCGTGAGCGATCAAGGCACCCATTTCTATAACAGGAAACTAACAGGATTACTGAAGAAGCATGGGATAGTTCATAAAGTGGCAATAGCCTACCATCCCCAGACTAATGGGCAAGCTGAGGTGTCTAACAGGGAGATAAAGAGTATATTGCAGAAGATAGTCAAACCTAATAGAAGAGACTGGAGCACCAGGCTACAAGATGCACTCTGGGCAAACAGAACAGCTTATAAGACACCCATTCAGATGAGCCCCTTCCGCTTAGTTTATGGAAAAGCCTGTCACCTCCCAGTTGAGGTAGAGCACAAAGCCTTTTGGGCAGTAAAGGAGTGCAATATGGAATTTGAGAAGGCCAGAACTGAGAGAAAATTGCAACTGCAAGAATTAGAGAGCCTACGCCTAGAAGCTTATGAGAACTCAAGGCTGTACAAGGAAAAGATGAAGGTTGTGCATGATAAGCACATCAAGAGGAGAGAGTTCCAACTTGGGGACTTTGTCCTCTTTTACAACTCTAGACTGAGGCTCATGCCTGGTAAGCTAAGATCAAGATGGGAAGGTCCATATAGAGTAGAGAAGGCCGAGCCATACGGAGTTTTCCACCTGAGTCATCCTTCAAGATCTGAATTCATCAAAGTTAATGGACATCGCTTAAAGCTATATCATGGTGTGAAAGTGACAAAAACTAAGGAGCTAGAGATCTTCCTCTTGGAGGATCCACCCATAGCAGAAGATTGAGCTAGTGGAGCGTCCAACTTAAGGATGTTAAAGCAAAGTGCTGGGTGGGAGACAACCCACCATGGTATGACCGTTCCTTCCTTTCTTCTTAGTTTTCTTTTTCAATAACTCTTCTCATTATTAGCACATTCAGTTTGCATATTCATTTGCATATAAAAAAAGGGAGCACGCGACGTGACAGCGTCGCCGATGCGTCCGCGTCGCAGGTGAGTAAGAAAGAAAAATAAATCAAACAGAAAGTCACGCGGGAGCGTGGCTGGAGGTGTGCCTTTGGCAGAAACTGACCCACGCGACTGCGTTATTGACGCGTCTGTGTCATGTGGGAATAATGCCTCCCACGCGTCCGCATCACCCATGCGGACGCATGACCTGAAAATCGACGTAAGAAAGGGTGCATGGCCAAAAGTTGTGCTAGAGTGGTGCTGGACTGGTGCTAGGCGCACAAGCCTTACCACGCGAATGCGTGCCCCACGTGTCCGCGTCGTATTCTAATACTGGCCACCCACGCGATCGCATCCACCACGCGAACGCGTCACCCTGGAATTTGGCAACAATAAGTTTTGAACAGAGAGTTGTGCGAGCGCGAGGCTGCCCTCGTGCCAGTAGCACAGAACGAGTCACGCGTCCGCGTGACCGACGCGTTTGCGTCGATTCATATAAGCACAATTCGCGCGAATGCGTACCCCACGCGTTCGCGTCACCTGCGCCGCACAGCTTATCCAGATCAGCGCCAAATATTTTATCTTTTCTTTTCTTATCCTAATTTCTTCTATCTTTTCTTCTTTCTTTCTTCTTTTCTTACATACTTCTTCTTCCTTTCTTTCACTTCTCATTCTTATTCTCTTTTATTCTATTTTATTTAATTTATTTGCATACTTTCATTCATTGCATTTTAATTTTGTGCATGTCTTTATTTTTTCCATTGGTGTTGAATTTTCTTATTCAACTGTTACATCTTTTCTTGAATTATTCTGGTGCTTCATGACTTGTCTTACACTGTTGGGTAATATTATTTAAGTCAATGCTAATCTTTTATGATATTTGTATTAGTTTTGCATTGACATTAATTTATATTGTCTTGCACTCTCTTCCCCATTGTTGCAAATTTTTGCACTCTTGATTTGCCATGTACTTCTACTGTTTTCTCACTTGCATGTTGTAGCTACCATGTAATTGGGACTCTTATTATCTGGCATTAACACCCATATTTTATTTATTTTCTATCTTTATTTTTGGGTTACTTTTCTTCTTTTCCCTCTTATTTCAGGATGGCCACCACGAAGGGAGAGAAAAAGCTTCTTAATGGGAAGACAAACAAGTCCACCTGCACAATCTTTGGAAAGTATCAGTTGAGGCAACCCGTCCACTTGTACATCTTAGCATGCACCGAGGACGGTGCAATCTTTAAGTGTGGGGAAGTCGATACTGACTTCCAGGGGTTAGTTACCTTCTTTTCAACACCAATACTCTATTTTCTTTGTTTGTTCATTGTTGCATTTGCATGTTTGATTGCATGATTATTTGATTTTGTGCATATTTTACCACTTGGATGAAGTAATATTTTCTTTTTCAAGAAACCTTTTAGAGCATTTCACTAATTTGAATAAAATTTAATGTTAAACTTGTTTGATGAAATATTATACTGGAACATGGTTTAGAGCTTGAACACACAAAACCTGTGAGATTTTGAGCCTATTTGATTGGTTGTATTTTATCAACCAAAATTTTATTTTTGTTGTGTGTTGTTCTCTCTAAAATTGTGATCTTTGTCTTGCTTAATTCTATATTTCCATTATTTGATGTATGCATACACTTACATGATTGAGGCCTTTGTTTCACTTAGCTTACATACCCATATGGCCTTACCCTTTCATTATTCTTTGCAAACCAATGTTGAGCCTATTATACCCCTTTGTTCTTTACTTTAGCACATCATTAACTCTAAGCGAAAGATAATAATGCCCTTAATTTGAATCCTTGGTTAGCTTAGACTAGTGAGAGTGCTTATGATTTAAGTATGGAGAAATTGAATTTGGAAACATTTGGTTTGAGAATTGAGTATATTAGAATTTCCTAAAAATGTGAAAGAAATGTTTAGGACATGATTCATGCATCCAATAATTTAGTCATATGCATTGAGAAAAATAAAAGAAAAGAAAAAAATTATATATATATAATACAAAAAAAAGAAGTGAAAAAAAAGAGCAATTAAGCAAAAAGGGGACAAAATGCCCCAAAGTAAGTGGTGAAAGCAATGCATATGTACTGTACTTGAAATTAGAATGCATGAATATGTGGAAAACATAGTTAATGGACAGTTAGTTTTTGTATTTTGATTACATGGATTGTCTAAAGTTAGGTGGAAAATTTAAGTTAATTAAGGATTCAGGTTTTAGTCTACTTGGCCAAATACAATCCTACCTTGACCCTAACCCCATTACAACCCTTAAAATACCTCTTGATATGTGTATCTGTGCATTAAATTTATGTTGATTGTTAGATAAAGAGCAAGCCTTAGAAAGCAAGGTTAGTAGAGAATTGAGAGAATCGAACCTAAAACACTTGAGTGATTAGAGTGCATACACTTCCAATGAGGGTTCGATGCTCGATTCTTTGTTCCTGGCTTTCATGAGCTATTTTCTTCTACAAGTCTATTTGTACTTTATTTTTATGATTTGAATTAGTGAAATCCAGTTCATATTTATTCTTGGAGAATTTTTTTACTTTTAAACCAAGAAGGAAAAAGCATTCTTCATGTAGTTGTATTCATATAGATTGGTTGCATTTCATACATTCTACCATTCATCTTCACTTCTTTATAGCTTCTCTTGAGCTTAGCATGAGGACATGTTAATGTTTAAGTGTGGGGAGGTTGATAAACCACTATTTTATGGCCTATCTTGGGCTCAATTGAGTGGATTTTATTAATCTTTCATACACTTATTCATATGATTTGCATGAGTTTACGTTTTCCTTCCTGATTTTGTGCTATAATTGAAAACATGCTTCTTTGGTCTTAATTTTGATATGTTTAACCCTCTCTTATTACCATTAGATGCCTTGATATGTGTGTTAAGTGATTTCAGAGATTACAGGACAGGAATGACTTGGAGGATGGAAAGGAAGCATGCAAAAGTGGAAGGAATCCAAGAAGTTGAAGGAACTGCAAAGCTGTCAGCCTGACCCTCTTGCACTAAAACTGTCATAACTTGAGCTACAGAGGTTCAAACGATGCGGTTCCAGTTACGTTGGAAAGCTAATGTCCAGGGCTTCGATTTGATATATAATATGTCATAGTTGCCTTGACGCTAGGTGACACAAACGTGCGCTCCACACCGACGCGTCGCAGTGACGAAAATCAGCGTGGCAGATTTCTTCTCCAGCAATTTCTGGGCTGTTTTCGACCCAGTTTGCGGCCCAAAAAATACAGATTAGAGGCTATAAAGTGGGGGAATCCATTCATTTATGATCACGCTTTCATAATTCATAATTTTAGTTTTAAATGTAGTTTTTAGAGAGAGAAGTTCTCTCCTCTCTCTTAGGATTTAGGATTAGGATTCCTCTTAAAGGAATTAGGATTTCAACTTTATTATTTCAACTTATTATTTCAACTCCTTCTCAGGTTCAATGTTCCTTTAATTTATCTTTCCCTTTTACTTCTATATACTCTAATGCTTTTATTTGTATTTGACTTATGTTGCCCAATTGGCTCATGAACCCTTCATGTTAGGATTTTCTTAATTAATAATTTGAGGTATTTCAGTTTATGATTCTTATTTAGCTTTTTATATTCTTGGCTCTAATTGATTAACTGGAGGCTCTTGAGTTATTAAACTTATCGTGATTGTTGATTAATTCCTCTAATTGACTAGAATTCCACTAACTCTAGTCTTTCCTTAGGAGTTGGCTAGGACTTGGTAATCTAACAAATTAGTCCACTTAACTTTTCCTTGCTTTCATAAAGGTTAACTAAGTGAAATTAACTTCAATTCTCATAAGAATAACTAGGATAGGACTTCCGAATTTTCATACCTTGCCAAGAGTTTATTTTATAGTCATTTAAATTACTTGTTCCTTACTTTCACAACCTCCAATTTACAAAACTCATAACCAATAATAAGAACATACCTCACTGCAGTTCTTTGAGAAGACGACCCGAGGTTTGAATACGTCGGTTATCAATTTTAAAGGGGTTTGTTACTTGTGATAACCAAACATTTGTAAGAAAGGTTGATTGCTTGGTTTAGAAACTATACTTGCAATGAGAATTTATTCTGAATTCTAAACCGTCAATCATCCGCTTCTTCACACCACTATCACCCTTTCTCTGTCGCTCTCTCCGGCGGCACCTACCTCCGGCAACCACCACTTCCAGTGGTCCCACACTCTTCTCTCTCCTCTCTTTCCCCACTTTTCTTCTCCTCTCTTCTCACTTACATTCTCCACTACCTTCTTCTTCCTCTCAAGGTACTCTTACCTTCCCCTTTTCTTTGTTTTTCTTCTTTTTTCTTCCTTCTTTAGTTGCATTTCTCTGCTTTTCTTCTTAGTTAGCTTCTTAGTGATGCTTACTTGTTTGTTTGCTTTTTCCTTTCTTTTTCTATTTTTCATGGGTGTTGTGGGTAGAGATTTCTCTTGCATTAGTGGGTTCATTTGTTGCATTTGATTTTCCTTGCAATATGTGGTGCTCTATGATGATTGCTAATGCTTTGTGTGATGCTACATTGCTCCATTTCCTCCATTTGTTCATTTAGGGGTTACACACCAAGTGTTTGATGAAAGGCACATATGAGTTTTTGGTTTCAAATTTAACTTAATTCTTTCCACTTAGTGTTCTTTCTCACTCACTTGCTTATTCCTATGAGCATTGAGCCTATTACTCTTCATGTTTCATATTTTACATGCTCACCCATTATGACTTGCTTCTTGATTTTGATGTTTGAGTGTATGCTTCTCATGCCTCTCATTTGCATGCTTATACCACTCTTGCATCACATGCTAGTGACATGCCATGGTGTCCATTGTTGTCTTAGTTACATGTTGTAGCTGTCATATAGTAAAGACACTTACTCTCTTATGGCCTTCTTTCTCACTTCCATGATTACCGTTTATGAGTGTTTCCTTGAGTTTAATGTCTCTTCCTTTCCCACTTTCATAGGATGGTCATCAAGAAGGATAAGGGAAAGGCGCCGAAGAAACCGGCCACTAAGGCCACTACGGCTAAGCCCCTGCTCAAGAAGCCAAGGAGCATTGTCAATATTGATGCCCTAGAGAAGGATAACCCTCCGAGGGATCCAAACAAGTTTCCCAACCGATACTGCGAGCTTGTCTACCCCATGATAATTGAAAGGAACTATCACACGGAGCCTCTTCTTGCCCCTCCGGCTCATGTTGTTCCGTTTGTGATACTCGCATCGAGCGGCGGCAATGGGGTTTCTCCTGAGACAACCGAAGGAGGCCAACCTATCTTGGATTGTGGAGTTTTATTCTAACTACCACTCACCTTCTCTTGTATCGGTTTTTGTTCTCCAGAAGCAAGTCCCCATCATGGAGGAAGATATTCAAGGAGTGCTTAGGACCGGGCCATTAGCGGATGGGATTGACGCCTACCAAGAGGTTTTGTTGGCACGTTGTGAGTATGGTTTTGATTGGGATGCCATTCTCCAGGTTATTGCCATTCCTGAATCATTTTGGATTCAAGGGAGAATGAGACGAAGGCCCAAGTGCATTGAGGCACGGTTTGCCACTGTAGAGGCTCAGGCATGGGCCTAAATCTTAGCCCATTATGTGCTTCTTAGTACCCATGGGTCATCCATCACCGCCGAGCTAGCCTTATTGGTTTGGTGCATACTAATCGAGAAGCCGATCAACATCCCATCTATCATCCGACAAGCCATGGGGCGTATCCATGCTAAAGAAAACCTACCCTTCCTCGCTTTAGTGACCGAGTTAGTTGCGGCAGCCGATGTTCACCGTGAGACTATGGATCGAAGGGCCATGATTCCGGTGGAGGGCAATGTCGTCCCCACCAGGAAATATCTCAAGCCTCCGGTGGACACCGAGAACTTTGACATGGCCATTACCGCAGGCGTCTCCACTGCTTCATCCGCACCACCTAGATCATCCCACCAACGCATTGAGGATCTTCACAAGAAGATGGATCGTTATGAACGGCAAAACCAACACCGGTATGCTTATGTGAAGAAGCTTTTAAGTGTTGTGACCCCACCTATGGAGGAACCGGATATCTCCACATCTACTGCAACCTCACGTGAAGATAGCACTGATGAGGGAGATGATGGACATTCTGGAGCCGGTCGCCCATTGTGCATCACTTATAGCACGGAGGACCGTGCTAAGTTTTAAGTGTGGGGAGGTCGGTCGACCAATCTCCATAGGTAACACCCGAATAAACATTGAATCTCCTTTGTTAATTAGGATAGATTGCATGATTAGGTTTTTGTTCTTTTGACACCATTTGCATGATAGTTATGTCTTGTTAGGTCTACTTGGTTAGAGTAATGACTTCTTTCATAAGAAACTAGAATTTTTAGGGCAACCCTACCAATTTTGAAAATTTTTTATGCTAAACTTGCTTGAAGAATGTAATTTGGAACATAGATTTTGAGTTGAGAACACAAGCAAGTGAGTTTTGAGCCTAATTGCGTGGCTACATCTTATAGCCACTTATCTTCCTTCTTGTGTGCATTGTTCTCTCTCTATGATTATGATCCTTAATTTATTTGACTCTATATGTCCATTGTTGTATGTATAAATACATGTATATGATTGAGGCCATCATTTTGCTTAGTCACTTACCCAAATGGGCTTACCTTATAACAACCTTTGTAACCATCTTTGAGCCTACAATTAACCCACTTGTTCTTAATTTTAGCACATTACAAGCTAAAAGCGGAAAATCATGAATGTCCTTATTTGAATCATTGATTAGCTTAGGCTAGTGTGTGTGTGTCATTCAAGTGTGGGAAAATGGGGGGGGGGAACATTGGTTGAGGCAAGAGCATGTTGTTATTTTTGTTAAAAATATTGGAAAGTGGATACATACTCATGTGTTGACTAAACATGTAGACCATATGCATTGATAAGAAAAACAAAAGAAGAGAAAAACAAAAAGAAAAGAAAAAGAATGACTAACGAAAAAGGAAAAAAAATAGAAAGAAAAAAAAGAAGAGAAAAGAAAGAAAGGAAAAGGGGACAAAATGCCCCAAAGTAAGACTCAATAACAATCAATGCATATGTGTAGTGATCAAAAGTAAATGCATGAGTGGTGCACGAAATTGTGATCATCAACGGCGCCAACAACTTGGTACGCACAATTGTAATCTCAACTCTTTATCACAACTCCGCACAACTAACCAGCAAGTGCACTGGGTCGTCCAAGTAATAAACCTTATGCGAGTAAGGGTCGATCCCACGGAGATTGTCGGCTTGAAGCAAGCTATGGTCATCTTGTAAATCTCAGTCAGGCGGATTCAAATGGTTATGGAGAATTGACAATTAAAAGATAAATAAAATATAAAATAGAATAAAGATAGAGATACTTATGTATTTCATTGGTAGGAATTTCAGATAAGCGTATGAAGATTCTTTGTTCCTCTTGAACCTCTGCTTTCCTATTACCTTCATCCAATCATTCATACTCCCTTCCATGGCAAGCTTTATGTTGGGCATCACCGTTGTCAATGGCTACTTTCCGTCCTCTCAGTGAAAATGTTCCAAATGCGCTGTCACCGCACGGCTAATCATCTGTCGGTTCTTGATCATGTTGGAATAGGATCCATTGATCCTTTTGCATCTGTCACACGCCCAACAATCGCGAGTTTGAAGCTCGTCATAGTCATCCCTTCCCAGATCCTACTCGGAATACCACAGACAAGGTTTAGACTTTCCGGATCTCAAGAATGACCGCCAATAATTCTAGCTTATACCACGAAGGTTCCAATCTTAGATTAGAAACCCAAGAGATACGCATTCAAGCCATTGCTAGTAAAACAGAGGTGGTTGTCAGGCACATGTTCATAGGTGAGAATGATGATGAGTGTCACGGATCATCACATTCATCAAGTTGAAGAACGAATGAATATCTTAGAGAAGAAGTAGGCGTGAATTGAATAGCAGAACAATAGTAATTGTATTAATTCATGAAGAACAGCAGAGCTCCACACCTTAATCTATGGTGTGTAGAAACTCCACCGTTAAAGATACATAAGAACAAGGTCTAGGCATGGCCGAATGGCCAGCCTCCCAAAGAGGGTTCAATCATAAAAACATGATTCAAAGATGAAAATACAATAGCAAAAGGTCCTATTGATAGAGAACTAGTAGCCTAGAGTTTAGAGAAATAGGTAATTAATGCAGAAATCTTCTTCCAGGCCCACTTGGTGTGTGCTTGGGCTGAGCATTGAAGCTTTCACGTGTAGAGACTTTTCTTGGAGTTAAACACCAGCTTTTGTGCCAGTTTGGGCGTTTAACTCCAGCTTTTGTGCCAGTTTGGGCCATCAAATCTCAGGCAAAGTATAGACTATTATATATTGCTAGAAAGCCCAGGATGTCTAATTTCCAACATAATTGAGAGCGAACCAATTGGGCTTCTGTAGCTCCAGAAAAGCCACTTTTTGAGTGCAGGGAGGTTAGAATCCAACAGCATCTGCAGTCCTTTTTTAGCCTCTGAATTAGATTTTTGCTCAGGTCCCTCAATTTCAGCCAGAAAATACCTGAAATCACAGAAAAATACACAAACTCATAGTAAAGTCCAGAAATGTAATTTTTATTTAAAAACTAATAAAAATATAATAAAAACTAACTAAAACATACTAAAAACAATGCCAAAAAGCGTATAAATTATCCGCTCATCACAACACCAAACTTAAATTGTTGCTTGTCCCCAAGAAACTAATAATCAAATAGGATAAAAAGAAGAGAATATACAATGAATTCCAAAAACATCTATGAAGATCAGTCTTAATTAGATGAGCGGGGCTTTTAGCTTTTTGCTTCTGAACAGTTTTGGCATCTCACTTTATCCCTTGAAGTTCAGAATGATTGGCATCTATAGGAACTCAGAATTCAAATAGTGTTATTGATTCTCCTAGTTAAGTATGTTGATTCTTGAACACAGCTACTTTATGAGTCTTGGCCGTGACCCAAAGCATTTTGTTTTCCAGTATTACCACCGGATACATAAATACCACAGACACATAACTGGGTGAACCTTTTCAGATTGTGACTCAGCTTTGCTAGAGTCCCCAATTAGAGGTGTCCAAAGCTCTTAAGCACACTCTTTTTGGTTTGGACCACGACTTTAACCGCTCAGTCTCAAGCTTTCACTTGACACCTTCACGCCACAAGCATATGGTTAGGGACAGCTTGGTTTAGCCGCTTAGGCCAGGATTTTATTCCTTTAGGCCCTCCTATCCACTGATGTTCAAAGCCTTGGATCCTTTTTATTTTACCCTTGCCTTTTGGTTTAAAGGGCTATTGGCTCTTTCTGCTTGCTTTTTCTTTTTCTTTCTTTCTCCCTTTTTTTTTCGCATATATATTTTTTTCTGCAAGCTTTTCACTGCTTTTTCTTGCTTCAAGAATCATTTTTATGATTTTTTAGATTATCAAATAACATTTCTCCTTTTCCATCATTCTTTCAAGAGCCAACAATTTTAACATTCGTAAACAACAATATCAAAAATATGCACTGTTCAAGCATTCATTCAGAAGAACAATAAGTATTGCCACCACATCAAAATAACTAAACTGTTTTAAAATTCGAAATTCGTGCACTTCTTTTTCTTTTTCAATTAAAAACATTTTCCATTTAAGAAAGGTGATGGACTCATTTTCATAGCTTTAAGGCATAGACACTTAGACACTAGTGATCATGTAATAAAGACACAAACATAAATAAACATGAAGCATAAAAATTTGAAAAACAGGAAATAAAGAACAAGAAAATTAAAAAACGGGTCCACCTTAGTGATGGCGGCTTGTTCTTCCTCTTGAAGGTCTTATGGAGTGCTTGAGCTCCTCAATGTCTCTTGCTTGCCTTTGTTTCTCCTCCCTCATGACTCTTTGGTCTTCTCTAATTTCATGGAGGAGGATAGAATGCTCTTGGTGCTTCACTCTTTGTTGTCCCATATTGGAACTTAAATCTCCTAGGGAGGTGTTGATTTACTCCCAATAGTTTTGTGGAGGAAAATACATCCCTTGAGGCATCTCAGGGATTTCATGATAAGGAATTTCCGCATGCTCTTGTTGAGGTCCATGAGTGGGCTCTCTTGTTTGCTCCATCCTTTTCTTAGTGATGGGCTTGTCCTCTTCAATGAGGAGTCTTGGCAACAACTTCAAAGAAGTGGTCTTGATGGACCTTTGAGATGAATCTCTCTATCTCCCATGACTCGAAGGTGGAAGCAATTGCCTTTCCTTTCCTCTTTCTAGAGGTTTCTCCGGCCTTAGGTGCCATAAATGGTTATGGAAAAACAAAAAAGCTGAGCTTTTCCACACCAAACTTAAAAGAGTTGCTCGTCCTCAAGCAAAAGAATAAAGAAAGGAGGAGAAGAAGAAGAGATGGAGGAGATGGAGGTGTGTGAATTATTCGGCCAAGGGGGGTTTTAGGTGGTTATGATGAGGAAAAGGAAGGAGTGATGGTTTGAATTTGAGTGGGTGGGTGTAGGTGGTTGGTATGATGGTTTTGGAGGAGTAATGGAGGTGATTGGTGGAGGTTATTTGGGGAAGAGTATTATGAAAAGGTGTGAAGAAGAGAGAGAGTGAGTTGAGGTTGGTGGGGATCCAGTGGGGTCCACAGATCCTGAGGTGTCAAGGATTTCTCATCCCTGCACCAATTAGGCTTGCAAAACGCCCTTTGCTGCCAATCCTGGCATTAAACGCCAGGTTGCTGCCCATTTCTGGCGTTTAACGCCAGCTTCTTGCCCTTTTCTGGCGTTAAACGCCAGTCTGGTGCCCATTTCTGGCGTTAAACACCCAGAATGGTGCCAGACTGGGCGTTTAACGCCCATTCTGCTGCCCTTACTGGCGTTTAAACGCCAGTAGGCTTCTCCTCTAGGGTGTGCTATTTTTCATTCTATTTTTCAGTTTGTTTTTGCTTTTACAATTGTTTTTGTGACTTCACATGATCATCAACCTATAGAAAACATAAAATAACAATGGAAAATAGAAATTTAACATAGATAAGTAAAATTGGGTTACCTCCCAACAAGCGCTTCTTTAATGTCAGTAGCTTGACAGTGGGCTCTCATGGAGCCTCACAGATAATCAGAGCAAGGTTGGGGCCTCTCAACACCAAACTGAGAGTTTGAATGTCGGGGTTTTGTTTGACTCTGTATTGAGAGAAGTTTTTCATGCTTCCTCTCCATGGTTACAGAAGGAGATCCTTGAGCCTTAAACACAAGGTAGTCCCCATTCAATTGAATGACCAATTCTCCTCTGTCAACATCAATCACAACTTTTGCTTTGGCTAGGAAAGGTCTTCCAAGGTACTTAGCAACTTGCTCTTCAGTGACATCTTCATCCTCTTCAAAGGAGGAATATTCATCAGATCTCATAAATGATAACAGGAAGTTCAAAGGAATCTCTATGGTTTCTGTATGAGCCTCAGATTCCTTTGGTTCCTCAAAGGGGTACTCCTTACTGGTCGGTGGACGTTCCCTGAGGTCTTCCTCACTGGGAATCACTGCCTTTTCACTCTCTCCAAGTTCGGCAACACCCAGTAAGGTTATGGCCTTGCACTCTCTTTTGGGATTCTCTTCTGTATTGCTTGGGAGAGTGCTAGGAGGAGTTTCAGTAATCTTCTTACTCAGTTGACCCACCTGTGCCTCCAAATTTCTAATGGAGGACCTTGTTTCATTCATGAAACTTAGTGTGGTCTTAGATAGATCAGAGACTATGGTTGCCAAGCCAGAATGGCTCTGTTCAGAATTCTCTGTCTATTGCTGAGAAGATGATGGAAAAGGCTTGCTATTGCTAAACCTATTTCTTTCACCATTATTGTTGAAGCCTTGTTGAGGCTTCTGTTGGTCCTTCCATGAGAGTTTAGGATGATTTCTCCATGAAGGATTATAGATGTTTCCATAGGGTTCTCCCATGTAATTCACCACTACCATTGCAGGATTCTCAGGGTCATAAGCTTCTTCTTCAGAAGATGCCTCTTTAGTACTGTTGGATGCACCTTGTAATCCATTCAGACTCTGAGAAATCATATTGACTTGCTGAGTCAATATTTTGTTCTGAGCCAATATGGCATTCAGAGTATCAATTTCAAGAACTCCCTTCTTCTGAGGCGTCCCAATACGCACAGGATTCCTTTCAGAAGTGTACATGAACTGGTTATTTGTAACCATGGCAATGAGTTCCTGAGTTTCTGCAGGCGTTTTCTTTAGGTGAAATGATCCACCTGCAGAATGGTCCAATGACATCTTAGATAATTCAGACAGACCATCATAGAATATATCCAGGATGCTCCATTCTGAAAGCATGTCAGAAGGACATTTTTTGGTCAGTTGCTTGTATCTCTCCTAAGCTTCATAGAGGGATTCACTTTCTTTCTATCTGAAGGTTTGAATATCCACTCTAAGCTTGCTAAGCTTTTGAGGAGGAAAGAACTTGGCTAAGAAAGCCGTGACCAGCTTATCCCAAGAGTGCAAGCTATCTTTAGGTTGAGAGTCCAACCATATTCTAGCTCTGTCTCTTACAGCAAACGGGAAAATCATAAGCCTGTAGACCTCGAGATCAACCCCGTTGGTCTTAACAGTATCACAGATCTGCAAGAATTCAGTTAAGAACTGAAAAGGATCTTCTGATGGAAGTCCATGAAACTTGCAATTCTGTTGCATCAGAGAAACTAATTGAGACTTTAGCTCAAAATTGTTTTCTCCAATGGCAGGGATTGAGATGCTTCATCCATGGAAGTTGGAATTCGGTGCAGTAAAGTCACCAAGCATCTTCCTTGCACCTCCACCATTGTTATTGGTTTCGGCCATCTCTACTTCTTTTTCGAAAATTTCAGTAAAGTCCTCTTCAGAGTTTTGTGTTTTAGCTTCTCTTAGCTTCCTCTTCAGAGTTCTTTCAGATTCAGGATCAGCTTCAATAAGAATGTCTTTATCTCTGTTCCTGCTCATATGAAAAAGAAGAGAATAGAAAGGAAGAGGAATCCTCTATGTCACAGTATAGAGATTCCTTTATGTGAGTAGAAGAAGAGAAGAATAGAAGAAGGAGAAGAGAAAAATTCAAACACAGAGAAGAGGAGGGTTCGAATTATAAGAAGAAGAAAAGTGTTAGTAGATAAATAAATAAATAGAAAGAGATGAGAGGGGGGAAGAATTCGAAAATTGATTAAAATAAAAGGAAAATATTTTTGTTGATTTTTTTTTCGTTTTTTAAATATTAGTTATAATTCAAAATTTAAAAAGATAAATAAAATAAAATTAAATTAAAATTTAAAACAATTAGTTAATCAAAAGGAATTTTGAAAAAGAGGTTAGTAATTTTCGAAAATTGGAGAGAGAGAAGTAGTTAGGTGGTTTTGAAAAAGATATGATTGAAATAGTAAACTTTTAAAATCAAATAAAAAGTCAAGTAGTTAATTGAAAAAGATTTGAAAATCAAATTTGAAAAGATAGGAAGTTAGAAAAGATTTCGAAAAATGATTTTTGAAAAAGATATGATTGAAATGATTGAAATTATTTTGAAAAAGATTTGAAAAGGAAATTAAAAAGATTTGATTTTTGAAAAAGATTTTGAAATTAGCAATCAAAAAGATATGATTGAAAATTATTTTAAAAAAGATATGATTGAAAATTATTTTAAAAAAGATATGATTGAGAAGATATGATGGCAATTTGTTTAAAAAAAAAGATATGATTGAAGAAGAAATTAAAAAGATTTGATTTTGAAAATTAAAGTTGATTACTTGACTAACAAGAAACAAAAAGATATGATTTTAAAATTTAAAGATTGAACCTTTCTTAATAGGCAAGTAACAACTTGAAAAATTTTTTAATCAAAACATTAAATGCTAGTAGTAATTTCGAAAATTATGAAGCAAAATAAGGAAAAGATTTTGAAAATCATTTTTTTTATTTTCGAAAATAATTAAAGGAAAAATGAAAAAGATTTTGAAAAATTTTAAGCAAGAACTCGAAAATATAAAAAGGAAATTGAAAAAGATTTGATTTTGAAAAAGTTTTGAAAAGATAGAATTTTTAAATTGAAATTTATGAGAAAAATAAGGAAAGATATATTTAAGATCAAAACTAATAATGCATGCAAGAACACTTTGAATGTCAAGATGAACACCAAGAACACTTTGAAGATCAAGATGAACATCAAGACTTATTTTTGAAAATTTTTAAGAAAAGAAAAATATGCAAGACACCAAACATAAAAATTTTCAAACTTTAGACACTAACAAATTGAAAATGCATATGAAAAACAAAAAAAGACACAAAACAAGAAAAATTAAAGATCAAACATAGAAAATCATCAAGAACAACTTGAAGATCATGAAGAACACATGCATGAATTTTCGAAAATTTTTTAAGAAAAGTTAAAAAGATACAATTGATACCAAACTTAAAAATTGACACTAGACTCAAACAAGAAACATAAAATTTTTGGTTTTTATGATTTTATAAGATTTTTTTGGTTTTTTTTTTCGAAAATTATTTTGGGAAAAAACAAAAAAGAAGAAATTTTTTTTGTTTTATTTTCGAAAATAAGATATAAAAAGCTAAAAAATAAAATAAAATTACCTAATTTGAGCAACAAGATGAACCGTCAGTTGTCCAAACTCGAACAATCCCCGGAAAAGGCGCCAAAAACTTGGTGCACAAAATTGTGATCATCAATGGCGCCAACAACTTGGTACGCACAATTGTAATCTCAACTCTTTATCACAACTCCGCACAACTAACCAGCAAGTGCACTGGGTCGTCCAAGTAGTAAACCTTACGCGAGTAAGGGTCGATCCCACAGAGATTGTCGGCTTGAAGCAAGCTATGGTCATCTTGTAAATCTCAGTCAGGCGGATTCAAATGGTTTTGGAGAATTGATAATTAAAAGATAAATAAAACATAAAATAGAATAAAGATAGAGATACTTATGTATTTAATTGGTAGGAATTTCAGATAAGCGTATGAAGATGCTTTATTCCTCTTGAACCTCTGCTTTCCTATTAGAAGCTTTATGTTGGGCATCAACCTTGTCAATGGCAACTTCCCGTCCTCTCAGTGAAAATGTTCCAAATGGGCTGTCACCGTACGGCTAATCATCTGTCGGTTCTCGATCATTGATAAACCTATATTTTATGATATATTTTGTGCCTAATTTAAGTGATTTATTCAATCCTTCACTCACTTATTCATGTTAATTGCATGGTTTTACTTTTCCTTCCTTATTATGTGATGTATGTGAAAAACATGTTTCCTACGCTTTAAAAATAATTATTTTAATTACCCTTTACTTCCATTCGATGCCGTGATTCGTGTGTTGAGTAGTTTCAGATCTTCTAAGGCAGGAATGACTTAAAGGATGGAAAGGGAACATACAAAAATGGAACGAAAGCACAAAACATAGTTTTTGAAGAAACTGGCAGTAACACGATCGAATGGACGACGCGACCTCATGCCAGCGCGAAATGGTAGTGACGCGACTGCGTGATTGACGCAACCGCGCACCTTGAACGAAACGCATATGACGCGGATGCATGATTGAAGCGACCGCGTGACAGAGGCCACGCACTAGAAATTACAGAAAATGCTCCCAGCGATTTCTGAAGCCCTTTTTGGCCCAAATCCAAGTCCAGAAGGCACAGATCAGAGGTTATGAAGTGGGGGAATGCATCCATTCAGAGGAGAGTCTCCAATTAGTTATTTTTCATGAATTAGATGTAGTTTTGAGGGAGAGGTTCTCTCCTCTCTCTTTTAGGATTTAGAATTAGGATTTCTTTTGCTTTCAGGATTATCTCTTTTTATCAGGTTTAACATTCCTTTTTATTTATCTTCTCAATTTAGTTTATAAATTCTTCTATGTTATAGATTATTCTTTGAATTAATGTTATTTGAGGTATTTCAGTTTATTATTGCTTTCTTTTATTTACGTTACTGTTGCTTCCAATCTGAAGACATTTTTATTCCAGTAGATTTACTTTTTCCGCTTTTGTTCTTGGTTAAGAAATCAGTAACTCAGGAGTTATCAAACACAACGTGATCGATAATTATTATCTTTGCTAATTGAATTGAACTTCAATAATCCCAATCTTTCCTTAGGGATTAACTAGGATTTGAAGATCAAACTAATTAGTCACTTGACCTTCCCTTGCTCAAGTAAAGGCTAACTAAGTGGAAATAAGATTCAATTTTCATCATCATTGATAAGGATAACTAGGATAGGACTTCCAATTTCTCATACCTTGCCAAAAGTGTATTTTATAGTTATTTATTTATTTTATAGTCTTTTACTTATTTTAATTGCAATTTAATTTACTTGTTCCTCATCTTCAAAACCCCAATTTACAATCTTCATAACCAATAATAAGAACATACTTCCCTGCAGTTCCTTGAGAAGACGACCTGAGGTTTGAATACTTCAGTTATCAAGTTTGTAAGGGGTTTGTTACTTGTGACAACCAAAACGTTTGTACGAAGGGATTTTTTTTGGTTTAGAAACTATATCTACAACGCGACTATTTTTATAAAATTCTTTACTAGCAAAAATCCTAACGTCAAAATGGCGCCGTTGCCGGGGAATTGCAATCGTGTGCCTTATTACTGGTTATTGTAAATATTTTTATTTTACTTGTTTATTTGTCTTTATTTTCTCCTTTTACTTTTATTAGCTACTATGAATCCTCACCCCCTCGCTTTGAGTCTGGTTCTAATATTGTTGAAAGGAGTGAAAGTTATAAAAGGAACATGCATCAAGGTCAGAGCAATCAAGGATGGATGGAGCCAAAAGGATCTGATCAACCCTTTAGGCAACAACACCCTCTAAGATATCATGGACAAAGACCATTCTACAATGCATACCAAGCCAATAGACATGGTGGACAACCTTGTAGTTACCAACAAGCCCCACCCTGTGCTTATAGACCATCTTCTCAACGTAACTTCGAACCACCACACTCACAAGCTCATTTTCACCATTCACCACCATATGATCCTCATTTATCCCAATTCCAATCTTATTACTCCCAAACACTACCACTTCCCCATGTACCACGTCCAAATTCATCACCCCGAGAATCAGAGGTTCGCCTCAAGGAAACAGTAGATCAACTTCAAACAACCCTTCATCAACTGGAGCAAGCTGTAAGTCAATTATCTTCTAGACGTTCAAACATCCAAGGACCTTCGACAGCCCCATGTGGACAATCTAAAAAAGAGTGTAGCATGAAGGAGATACTAGAAACTCCAGTGGACAGAAAAGGGCATGACTTCATACTGGAACAAGTAGAGGAAGCTGTCATTGTAAACGAAGAAGAGTTGGTCGAAGACTTAGGAGACGTTGAACTTCCATGGGAATCCAGAGTCATGGAAAATTCTGTCAAAAACGTTACAATTGATGCTGAGGAGGATAGTACACAACTCCCAAAGCAAGTCTTTTATGAAGAACTAGACGGAATAATCCAAGAAGCAAGTTTCCTTGATGATGATAATCTCAAGTCAAGTTCTCCCAGTAATGAACTTGCATCAGCAAGTGAATTCTCTGAGATCGAAGAATCTTCTCCAAGTGAATACGAAGATGATGCGGAGGTAGATTTCTCTCACCCTCCCATCTATGACTTCAGTGACGAGGAAGACATAGAAGGCTTTGATTAGGACATGGATGCATTTGAAGAAGTCTGCAAGGAAGTGAAGAAATTCACCGAAGAGCACAAAGGAGTAGAACTTACAGAACCACTAAAAACACCTATCCCAAGGCCGTTACCACCCAATACAAGCTTCAAGTGGGTACAATCCTTAACCTTTAGCTTTATTTTCCCACTTGAATATGGTTTGCTTGAAACAGATGGCCAGCTTAGAGGTCTCTGTGGCTTTAAGAGTAAGAGGAAAATGGCTCGTACTCAAAGCTGGTGCACAAGGTCCAATAAGGTTTCACGCTTCAATTCGAAGTGCACAGATTGGCATCATGATCAATTGAATGGATCTAGGAAAACGTTTGGTCATCATGGTAAAATTCTACTTTCTAAACCGCCCGGATGGAAAAATATAGATTAAGACGAAGGCGGATTTAAAAGCAAAGTTTGGGATCCTGGAATCTATTCTGACATTCGTCACCCCGGGAGCCTGAGAATCTGTTTGAAGCTGCTCAGAAGCTTTACATGCCTAGTTTGGGACCCCGGAGGCTATTGGCATTCCAAGCATTGGTGGAGATTTCTGGATGAATTTAAGCACAAGCCGCCATAACAGGAAGCTCATCCAATGTCCAACTTAAGGACTTTAACTAAAAGTGCTAGGTGGGAGACAACCCACCATAGTATGGTCGTTTCTTTTTCAGTTTTATTTCGTTTTATTTATTTTTGCTTTCCTTTTCAATTGAACCTGAATATTATTCATTCGCACTGCATACTGCATACTTGCATACCTGCATAAAAAAAATATAAAAAACTAATTAGTCTGGCGTATTTTTTTGGTGAACCACTACAGACTCTTTTACTTTATTTTGTTACTTTTTTGTATTTTTTCTTTTTATTTTTATTTTCTCAGTACTTATACATTGCTATTTTTATGTATTTTTACTATATTTCTGCATGTTGCACTTTAGTTCAGATTTTATCCATTTAGTTTAGTTGCAATTCTAACTTATTAGTTATAGAAAATATGGATTAATTAGTATAGTTTACCCTTTTTAGCATAAGATAACTTAGTTTAAATTAAAAATATAAAAAGAAAGTAAACTAGAGACTTTAACAGAATAAAAACAACCCACACCTTGTATATATAGCATTACATGTTAGTTAGTTAACAACATTTCATCAAGGAGAAACACTAGAACTTTAAAGCCACCTTAAGATTTACATTGAGAATAATGGGAACTCTTAATTTTTACTTGCTTGACATATATAACTGATATATAATTTTTTGAGTTAGAGAATACACAGCCTGTGAGTTTTGAGCTTAATTGCATGGTTACATTTAAACCATAATATTTTATTCCTGTGTGTTCCGCCCTTCTTATTAATTCTGGTGTTCTTTACTTTGTTTTAATCTATATGTCCGATTATAAAATATAGATACATTCCAAAAAAGTGATTGAGGCCATTGTTTGATTCTAGCTCACTATTCCCAAATTAGCTTACCTTTTACATCACCCTTGTTAGCCCCCTTGAGCCTTTAATTCCCCTCTTATTTTATAACCACATTACTAGCCTTAAGCAGAAAAATAAAATAAAAATCCAAAGTTGAATCCTTGGTTAGCTTAAGATAGAAAGTGTGTATTGTTTAAGTGTGGGGAACCTTATGGGAACATGGATGATAAAAACAAAGGGTAAAAAGTTAAAAAGAATAAGATATTTCAAAATAAAAATTTTGGGAAGCATGCTCATATGGAATCAAAATAATTTAATTACCATGTTCAGTTAAAATATATATATATATATATATATATATATATATATATATATATATATATTCAGTATTTAAATAAAGGGGATACAAAAGAATTCCCCAAATACAAAATAAAGCAATGCACATGGGACAAAATTAAAATCTGAGCATGTAACATCAAAAAGTGGGAAGAATATGGGAGAATAGGTAAAGAAGCTTTGCTTTACAAAATATGTATGTTAGGTGAGATCTTAGACTAATCAAGGATTCACTAAATTTGCTCACTTAACCTTATACATATACCCTTACCTTTACCTTGGCCCCATTACAACCTTAATTAAAGACCTCATGATTTTTGTATGCCTATATTCTATAATTGTTGATTGGTTAAATGAAGAACAAAGTTATGGAAAGTAAGGATAAAAAGAAGAATAGAGTGATTAACCCAACAAACACTGAGTTACTAGAGAGTAAACACAAAATCCAGTGAGGGTTCAATTGCTCATCAACATATAAGCTTAAATTGCTAATTGTCTTGCAAGTTTGTTAAATATTTTTTTCCCATCTCAATTGTAAAAGTGTTTTATCATTATCTAAGGTTTTGCTATGCATATATGATTCCTTGAGAATGTGAATTAATTTGACTACATGTAAGTTTTATATACAAGTGAATAAAAATTAGAATTGCATGATTCATTTAGGTAGTTGCATTTAGAATAGATTGCATTGCATGAGATTCCACCACTTCAACCTTACCTTACTCTTTATCTTGGATTTAGCATGAGGACATCCTATTGTTTAAGTGTGGGGAGGTTGATAAACCCATATTTTATGATATATTTTGTGCCTAATTTAAGTGACTTATTCAATCCTTCACTCACTTATTCATGTTAAATGCATGCTTTTACTTTCCCTTCCTTATTATGTGATGTATGAGAAAAACATGTTTCCTATGCTTTAAAAATAATTATTTTAATTACCCTTTACTTCCATTCGATGCCGTGATTCGTGTGTTGAGTAGTTTCAGATCTTCTAAGGCAGGAATGACTTAAAGGATGGAAAGGGAACATACAAAAATGGAAGGAAAGCACAAAACAGAGTTTTTGAAGAAACTGGCAGAAATGCGATCGCATGGACGACGCGACTGCATGCCAGCGCAAAATGGTAGTGACGCGACCGCGTGATTGACGCGACCGCAAGCCTTGAGCGAAACGCATATAACGCGGACGCATGATTGAAGCGACTGCGTGGCAAGGAAAACTCCAATTGACGCGACCGCGTGACCCACGCAGACGCGTGACAGAGGCCACGCACCAGAAATTATAGAAAATGCTCCCAGCAATTTCTGATGCCCTTTTTGGCCCAAATCCAAGTCCAGAAGGCACAAATCAGAGGTTATGAAGTGGGGGAATGCATCCATTCAGAGGAGAGTCTCCAATTAGTTATTTTTCATGAATTAGATGTAGTTTTGAGGGAGAGGTTCTCTCCTCTCTCTTTTAGGATTTAGAATTAGGATTTCTTTTGCTTTCAGGATTATCTCTTTTTATCAGGTTTAACATTCCTTTTTATTTATCTTCTCAATTTAGTTTATGAATTCTTCTATGTTACAAATTATTCTTTGAATTAATGTTATTTGAGGTATTTCAGTTTATTATTGCTTTCTTTTATTTACGTTACTGTTGCTTCTAATCTGAAGACATTTTTATTCCAGTAGATTTACTTTTTCCCCTTTTGGTCTTGGTTAAAAAATCAGTAACTCAGGAGTTATCAAACTCAACGTGATCGATAATTGTTATCTTTGCTAATTGAATTGAACTTCAATAATCCCAATCTTTCCTTAGGGATTAACTAGGATTTGAAGATCAAACTAATTAGTCACTTGACCTTCCCTTGCTCAAGTAAAGGCTAACTAAGTGGAAATAAGATTCAATTTTCATCATCATTGATAAGGATAACTAGGATAGGACTTCCAATTTCTCATACCTTGCCAAAAGTGTGTTTTACAGTTATTTATTTATTTTAAAGTCTTTTACTTATTTTAATTGCAATTTAATTTACTTGTTCCTCATCTTCAAAACCCCAATTTACAATCTTCATAACCAATAATAAGAACATACTTCCCTGCAGTTCCTTCAGAAGACGACCCGAGGTTTGAATACTTCGGTTATCAATTTTTAAGGGGTTTGTTACTTGTGACAACCAAAACGTTTGTACGAAGGGATTTCTGTTGGTTTAGAAACTATATCTACAACGCGACTATTTTTATAAAATTTTTTACTTCAAAAATCCTAACGTCAATCATGTTGGAATAGGATCCATTGATCCTTTTGTGTCTGTCATACGCCCAACAATCGCGAGTTTGAAGCTCATCATAGTCATCCCTTTCCAGATCCTATTAGGAATACCACAGACAAGGTTTAGACTTTCCGGATCTCAAGAATGACCGCCAATAATTCTAGCCTATACAACGAAGGTTCCAATCTTAGATTAGAAACCCAAGAGATACGCATTCAAGCCATTGCTAGTAGAACAGAGGTGGTTGTCAGGCACATGTTCATAGGTGAGAATGATGATGAGTGTCACGGATCATCACATTCATCAATTTGAAGAACGAATGAATATCTTAGAGAAGAAGTAGGCTTGAATTGAATAGAAGAACTATAGTAATTGTATTAATTCATGAAGAATAGCAGAGCTCCACACCTTAATCTATGGTGTGTAGAAACTCCACCATTGAAAATACATAAGAACAAGCTCTAGGCATGGCCGAATGGCCATCCTCCCAAAGAGGGTTCAACATAAAAACATGATTCAAAGATGAAAATACAATAGCAAAAGGTCCTATTTATAGAGAACTAGTAGCCTAGGGTTTACAGAAATAGGTAATTAATGCAGAAATCTTCTTCGGGGCTCACTTGGTGTGTGCTTGGGCTGAGTATTGAAGCTTTCATGTGTAGAGACTTTTCTTGGAGTTAAACGCCAGCTTTTGTGCCAGTTTGGGCGTTTAACTCCAGCTTTTGTGCCAGTTCTGGCGTTTTGACGCCAGAATTTCTATGCTGACTTTGAACGCCAGTTTGGGCCATCAAATCTCGGGCAAAGTATGGACTATTATATATTGCTGGAAAGCCCAGGATGTATACTTTCCAACGCAATTGTGATCGCGCCAATTGGGCTTTGGTAGCTCCAGAAAATCCACTTCGAGTGCATGGAGGTCAGAATCCAACAGCATCTGCAGTCCTTTTTCAGCCTCTAAATCAGATTTTTGCTCAGGTCCCTCAATTTCAGCCAGAAAATACCTGAAATGATAGAAAAATACACAAACTCATAGTAAAGTCCAGAAATGTGATTTTTATTTAAAAACTATTAAAAATATAATAAAAACTAATTAAAACATACTAAAAACATACTAAAAACAATGCCAAATAGCGTATAAATTATCCGCTCATCAATGAGTATGTGAAAAAGTGAGGAATGGGTAGTTACGCTAGTACATAATTGTATAGGACGTTATATAGGTTAGGTGGGAAACTTAGGTTGTTCAAAGGATTCAAATTCTAGTCCACTTGGCCAAATATATAACCCTACCTTGACCCTAGCCCCATTACAACCTAAGAAAAGACCTCATGATATATGTATGCATGCATAGAATAATTGTTGATTGTTAGAGGAAGAACAAATTTTTAAAATTCATGAAGTAGAGGAGAATTGAGTGATTAACCCTATACACTGAGCGAATAGAGTGCAAACACTTCCTGTGAGGGTCCCAAGCCCAATTCCTTGTTTCTGGCTCTCACGAGCGTTCTTCATGCAAGTTGTGCGCATTTCACTTTGATGATTAGAATTGGTAAAGTTCATGCATTGCTTATCATTTTGCCCTATGTACTTATATATATGATCTTGGAAGATTGATTTGCTTTTGACCAAGTAGATAGTAACATTCATCTTAGTTGCATTCATGTAACTAGATTTCATCTCATTAATCTCATTCTCTTTTTATCCTTTGGTCTTTTGATTTCCTTTAGCATGAGGACATGCTATAGTCTAAGTGTGGGGAGGTTGATAAACCCCATTTTTTGGGTTTATCTTGCATAGATTTTGAGGGTTTTATCAATGGTCTTTCACACTTATTCATATAAAAATGCATGATTTTGTGTTCCTTTCCCAATTTTGCCTCATGGATGAAAACATGCCTCTTTTGCATTAAATTAGATATATTTTAATCCTCATCTATTACCATTCGATGCCGTGATCTGTGTGTTAAGTGATTTCAAAAGTTATAGGGCAAGGATGGTCTAGAAGAAAGGAAGGAAGCATGCATGAAGGGAAGGAGCATGGAAAATAGAGCTTTGGAGTTTTAGCACCGACGCATACGCATACCTAGCGCGTACGCGTGGATGCGCGCCATTGAGACCAGCGTGAAGGAGCCAAAGCTAGGAGCTGGCGCATTTATATGGCTGAGCCAGAACCTCATGGATGCGCACGCATGCTTGACGCATGCGCGTGGATCGTAAAACCCCCAAGGACGCGTACACGTGCTGTGTGCGTACGCTTCGATGCTCGCACGTCATTTTTAAAGAGAAAATGTGACCAGCGATTTCAGGCAGTTATAGACCCTCTTTGGGGCAGAGTTCTGGCAAGAAAGGCATAAGAAGACCAAGGATTGAAGGGATTGGGATCCATTCACTCATTCTTAGACATTTTCTAGATATTTCCATTAGTTAGTTACATTTTGTAGAGAGAGAAACTCCAACTTCTCTCTAGGATTTTTCACTCTCCATTGCAATTCTCCTTGGATTTTTTTGGTGAGATCAATTGCTAATTCACTTTTGCTTTAATTCAAGTTGTAGATCTACTCTTCTCCTATTCTCAATTTGTGCTCTTTTGATTCATTCACTTTGGATCTTAGATTTGTGACTTTGCTACTTTGATTTTGATTAATGAATTGAGGAATTTTATTTAATTGCTTGATTATTGATGATTGCTTGAGATAGATAGCTTGAATTCAATTCCTTTTTCTCAATTTCATAATGTCTCTTATGATTGCTCACCAATTGTTTGAGGAAATGAAAACCCTAGCTATGGAGTAGAATTCTCTTACTTGGCTTAGGGGTTGAGCTATTGGAGATACTTGAATAGTTAATATCAATTGTTGATTATCAATTGAGAATTGCTAATTGACTTGGAGGGCACTAAAGCTAGACTTCCCTAGGGTTAGACTAGGATTTGTGACTCAAGTTAGTTACTTTCACTTGACTTTCCTCCATAATTAGAGGTTAACTAAGTAAAGCAATGATTAATTGTTATCACAATTGAAGGAAGCTATAATGATGGAACTTCCAATGCTCACCCTTAGCCAAGGCTTTTATCTTGATTGATTGTTGTTCATATTTTGTTAGCTTGATTTCTTACACCAAACTCTCAAAACCACAAAAGACTTTCTAATCAATAATGTGCATTCTAAGGCAATTCCTAGGGAGAATGACCCGGGACTAATACTCTCGGTTGTAGATTGTAGAATTGTTTGATGTGAAATTTGCATGTCGGTTAGACTATACTCACGATTGGATTTATTGCTAACTTCTATACCGGCATAAAAATCTCATCATCAACGCCGTAAAGCAAAGGTTAGTCAAAGGTTACGACAATTCTAAGGCTTATACATAAATATATATATATATATATATATATATATATAGAAGGAATAATAATTCTAGAAGCCCAGTGAAGAAAATAAACTCAATTATGGAATTACAAAGCGCGAACGTTCACACGAAGCTACAAACTTAAGGCACAAGATAAAGGTACAAGATAACAAAATATAAGAGTATAAAGATCATAAGATACTAGCCATAGCCCGCGGAGTTTAGGTTGAATAGTTAACTACTGACATACAGAGTGTTGAAAATAAAACAACTTATACAGAATATCTCTCAAAAAGTAAGCCTCTAAGGCAAAATAAAATATAAAAGGGACAGATCTTAAATGAAATACTCAAAAGACTTCAAAACAAGATAGAGATCCTCTGCTCTGTCACCATCAAGCAACTCACCAAGGTGGGTTGCGACCTGCATCTGAAAAACAACAACAAAGTATGGAATGAGAACCGGAGGTTCTCAGTATGGTAACAGTGCCCAGTAATGTAAGATATAAGACCCCGGAATGCCAGAGGCAATCCTAGAGCTTCATATCAACACAAGATTCAAGCTTAAAGCATAACTAAAGTTAAAACCATAACTTTAAAACTTAACATTTATAAAATAGGGTAAACTATCCTAAGGGATTTCTAACTATCAGATCACCGTTGTCCCAAAGCCTTCACCAGCCTAACCGCCATGCGATCCCATCGCCACCACCTACCGAGCCTCCTCAATCCCAGTAGAAAGCACAATTAATTACAATACAAGTAAAACACAAGTGTAGGCATATATGTGAAGTAATTCAAATAGGCAATTAGGCATATTATACAATTAGGCATACAATTCAAGTCAGCAAAGTAAGCAAGCAGATAAAAGATGCACAAGATGAATGTCTATCCTATAGGCTGTGATATCACATTGCCGGTTCAACTGCCAACCCGACACATCTCCATGGAGATGTCGCCCTTCGGAATCATAATGGGAACCCCAAGATCTGGTGCTCGGAACACCGTCCAAGATTTTGTGCTTGCACAATCTAGTGATCCGAAGGGATGAACCACCGCCCTTACACCGCCGCCGCTACCTCGACAGGCGGGATCCAACCAAACTGTCCCTACCAGGTGCATAGCGTCTCAACAATCTCAGTATAAAACAGTAATTTAGTGGTTTTCAGAAATCATTTCTCAATATATCTTGGATCCATCACTCCATTCCAAGTCCCAGACTCATCTCAACCACTGCCAATTCATAATTTCCATTTCAAACTCATTAGTTCATCAATCTCTTAATTCATATACTATTCTCCCTTCTCACTCCACCAAACCCATCCTCAATACACCAAAAACCTAAGCCTCTGTTCTCTAACTTTTCAAGGTAATACCAAATTAAGTATCCTAGATGTTTTCATACCTGAAAATAATCCAAAGAGTCTTATATAAGTGTCACGGAAGTTTACAAGCTTGTCTGGAAGGTGAAACAATTGAAAACAAGGTTTTTATTGAAAAAGGGGGCAGTGTGCGTACGCACAGGGGTGTACGTGCACACGCCCAGAAGAATTTTCAAGACGTGTGCGTACGCATAGAGGTGTGCGTACGCACATGGGGTAAAAATATCAACTTTGTTCATCCGCACAAGGCTTGCGAACGCCCTCAACAGAATGCACCTTTTGCACATCTTGTAAATTTTCGTTGGTTGTGTGCGCGCACAGGGTGTGCTAGCACTCTCAACAACAAGCCTTGCCCTGTGTGTGCGTATGCACATTGGTGTGTGCACGTACACTTTAAAAAACACACAGGATGTGTGATAAACCACTATTTTATGGTTTATCTTGTGCTAATTTGAGTGGTTTTTATCAAGTCTTTGCACACTTATTCATATGATTTGCATGATTTTACAATTCTTTTCAAATTTTCTTCTATGATTGAAGACTTGCTTCCCAAGCCTTTAAATTGTGCATTTTAATGTCCTTTTATAAGATTCGATGTCGTGATCTGTGTGTTCAGTGTTTTCAGGCTTTATAAGGCAGGAATGGGTTAAAGGATAGAAAAGAAGCTTGCAAAAATGGAAGGAACACAAGAAACCAAGGAGCTAACCAGCGAGGAATGACGCGTACGCATACCTGATGCATTCGCGCAAAAAGCGAGTTTACACAGCGATGCGTGCGCGTACCTGACGCGTACGCGTGACACGCGAAGATGACCATCGACGCGTACGCGTGACATGCGCGATGATGAACGGATTTTTGACGGTTTAGACTTCACAATAAATTCTCATTGGAAGTATAGTTTCTAAACCAACAAATAATCCTTTCATACAAAAGATTGTTTGTCACAAGTACAAACCCCTAAATTTATAAACCGATGTATTTAAACCTCAGGTCGTCTCTCAAAGGAATTGTAGGGTAGTGTTCTTGTTATTGGTTATGGACATGTATATTTTGGGGTTTTTGAGATAAGAATCAAGAAGAGTAAATGGCAATGGAAATAAACTAATAGCTACAAAGTTCTTGGCAAGGTTTGGTGGTAAAGGATCTCTATCCTTATCACTAACCACAACATGAGAATTGGCAAGGATCAATCCCATTAAGTCATCCTCTAACTAGTAGTAAAGGAAAGTCAAATGAGCTATATCAATCTAAGTCCATAAGTCCTAGCTCTCCACCAATCCAATTAGTGAGACCTAGAGTTAATGGCTCCCAATCATCAATTACTTGTACATTAGTAACCCAAGAGTTCCTAAATTACCATCCCAAGCCAAGAGCATAAAATTCTACTCTAAAATTCAACCAAGCATTTTATCAAACACTTGGAAGGCATAAAAGGAAAATGTAGTAAATCAACAACAGGAGCAAAATCTAACAACAACTAATTGCAAAGAATTAACAACAACAATTAAAGAAAACACAATTGACATGAATTACCTCAAATCGCATTAAAAGAAAATAAAGGAACAAAAGTAGATCCACAACAAAGTATAGAAACAAAATAGAAGAAATTACAACAAGAGCATGAAAGAATAAGATATAGAAACATAGAATTGAAAGGTATAAGTAGATGAAAGCAAAGATTAAAACCTAGATCTAAGAGGAGAGATTAACCTAAACCTAATCCTAATTATAGAGAGAAGAGAGAGCTTATCTCTCTAGAAAAATTGAACTAAAACTAGATCTAATGTCTAATGTGTGAAGTCCTCCCATTCCCCTTCAATCCTTGGTCTCTTTAGCCTTTTCCCGCCAAAAACTCAGATCCAAATGGGGCCAGAAACCCTCTAAAATTGACAGGCACAAGTTCTTCTTTAAAAATCACGTGCGGCCTTTGACGCGTACGCGTACAGCGCGCGTACGCGTCCATGTAGCATTTCGCGATCCACGCGTAGGCACATAATGCGCGCATGCGTCCATGGGCGTTTTCCAAATCTTTGGCTTTTCATGATTTCTTCACTTTGTATGCTTTCCTTTCACTCCTTTGATCCTTTCCTAGCCCTTTTCAATCTGAAATCACTAACAAATACATCAAGGCATCTAGTGGAATCAAAAGAAGATAAAAATCATCAAATTAAAAGGTCTAAAAAGCATGTTTTCACATCTAAGCAGAATTAAGGAGACAATCACAAAATCATGCTATTTCATTGAATAAATGTGAGGAAAGGTTATCAAAATGCTCTAAATTCAACACAAGATAAACCCTGAAAACAGGGTTTATCAACCTCCCCACACTTAAACCTTAGCATGTCCTCATGCTAAACCAAGAATGAAGCAAAGGGTTTGACATTTTTTCAATTCAACTAAACTATCTACATACAACTATCTATATGAATGCAATCGCTTGGTCAAAACAAATCAACTTTCAAGGAAACATTCATAATCATAGGGTTAAAGCAATAGAAATCAAATCCAACCCACAATTGTATTGAATCATCAAAAGGATTTACCAACTTGCATGAATATAGATGATAGTGGTGAATACATGTAATTGAGCAATCGAACCCTCACCGAATGTATATCTGCTCTATTCTCTCAAGTGTTTAGGGGTTGACTCACTCAATTCCCACCCTAATCATGCTTCTCCAAAATTTATTCTTCATCTAACAATCAAAAATCATTCAATGCATGCATACAAATATCATGAGGTCTTTCTCAAAGGTTGTAATGGGGCTAGGGTCAAAGTAGGATCATATATGGTTAAGTGGACTAGAATTTGAATCTTTGACGAGCTTAAAATTTCCCACCTAACATATGCAATGACCTATACAATTGAGTACTAACCTAACTACCCACCCTTCACTTTTCACATACTCATGCATTTTCTTTTGATTTTCACAACACTTATGTGTTGACTCTTATTGGACTTTACTTTGGGGCATTTTGTCCCCTTTTTATTGTTTTTTTTTTCTTTTTCTTTCTTTTTCTATTTTTTTTCTTTTTTTTCTCATTTTTTTTCTTTCTTTCTTTCAAGCTACATACAAAAACACCAATGCATAAGGTCTATACATTTAATCAATACATGAGTACGCACCCAATTCCCAAATATAGAAATGCAAAACACCCTTTTATCTCAACCAATGTTCTCAATCTCCCCAAACTTGAATATAAAACACTCTCACTAGCCTAAGCTAATCAAAGATCCATACAAGGGAGTTTATTGTTTTCCGCTTTAGGCTTGTAATGTGCTAGAATAAAGAACAATTGGGTTAAGCGGAGGCTCAAAATTGGTTAACAATGGAGAGTAAAAGGTAGGCTATTTGGGTAAGAGAGCTAATGAAATAATGGCCTCAATCATATAAATGCATGAATACAAGGAATAATGGGACATATAGAATTAAACAAATCAAGGATCACAATTATAGGAAGAGAACAATTTCACACAAGAAGGAAAAAATAAATGGTTATAAGATGTAACCACATCAATGAGCTCAATTCTCACAAGCTTGTGTTCTTAGCTCAAAAACATGATCCACAAAAGTATGAATTCAAGCTAGTTCATCAAAAAAATTTTTTTTCAATCAATTGGGGTTGATGCCCTATAGATAAATTCCTTGAAAATTCTATCATTTTGTCTAGGCTTATCCTAAATGCAATGTTGTGATTAAGAAATTCTAAAATTCCTTAGTTTACCCTCTTTTCCAATCAAAACAAATTCTTTTATGTACAAAGGGTTTAACTAGGTTTTCAACAATTCAAAACATTTTTCAAATCACAACCATAAGGCTAAAATGTAATATATACAATAAAAGTGTGCAACAACCAAAATAAAAGTATCCACAATAGCAAATATGTATAATAATCTCAAAATAGTGCAAAATAAAGCAAAATAAGACGAAGTAAGTGATAATGTCCGAAAATGTTCACCAAATCCACCAACGGTGACGACGGTGACCTCCCCACACTTAAGATGAAGCATCATCCTCAATGCTACTGATCGAGCTCATGGTGAGGGTCAACAGTCACATCTGGCTCCGGCTGGGTCACAGAATGGGGTATTGGCTCCTCGGGAGGCTGCTGGGTCTCTTGAGTGGCCTGCGTTTGTGGAGGTGCCTCCTGCTGAGTTGGCTCCTCAACATGCTCCTCCGCGTGCTCTGCCTCGTGCTTTGCCTCGTGATCCTCCTCATTGGAAGCGGGAGAGTTGAGGAGAGAAGGTAGCTCAATGCCCTGTGATACAAACACCTAGTTTATGCGATCGAGATGTCGCATGATACGACGCTCCCTGCGCTCCATGAAGTGAAACAGGCGCTGTACTAGCAGATATGTCAGCTCGCGTGCTGGTAGTGGTGGTAAAGGTATAATGACCCAATTTTCAATATGTCTAGATCATACCGGAAACTGAGTGCTACCAATTTGTCTTCCTAATTATTATCTATTATTTATCATATGAGCCTGATTCGTTGTTAAAAGCGTAGTTAATTTGTGAGATGTATTTTTTTTCTTTGAAAACGTTTGGATTAATAGACAGAATCATTTATAATCAATTCACAAATAATAACAGATAAAACAGTTATAAACAACCACACGTAAATACATCACAAGTAGTTGACAACATTCGGTGATTCAGCCTTTATTAGAATATAGACTGTTAGTTAGAACACCCCTAGATATAGCTAAATAGTATCTATATACATGTATATACATACAACATCCCTTGTCCTGACCTGTTCAAGGGGTCCCTAAGCTGGCACCTAGGCTAGCCTAAACTCTATACTCACCTAGTCCCTCTAAACTACTAAAGCGAAGGAAAGTATGTTCTAGGTCTTCAAAACTCAAGTCAAGTGGAACATCATCAAAAGATAGAACATCATCTGCTACTCCTCTGCACGATCAGACTTTTCCACAGGACGTCTCTCTGGTACCTCATGAAGTAGCCACACAATAGGAATCTCGTACACAGGATTTAGGTTAAAGTGCGCATACAAATGGGGTGTAGACGTTGGCTGGTCTCACAGTATATATATATAATCAGAGAACGATATTCACCCTAGACTCAGAAGACTATCTAGAGCAGAATCCTCTTCTTGTGAACGGTCATCAACGACTATAGTAAGGTACTCTTACTTCCATCTGAAGGGGGAAGGGAGAGAGAAGGGGTAAGAATTGGGGAGTTCTTAGTAGGGTCGGGGTTATTAGTTACGTTCATTAATTCTATGTTGTTTAGCAGACTATTAGCAGAATACAAAGAAGCAGTAATTAGAAAACACAGATAAGTAGAGAAGATAGAGAAAACAGATAGCAGAACACAAACAGAAGAATACAAGAAAATAACACAAGCGCAGAGAATGGAATACAAACAAGGAAAGCATACATTCATACCACAATCATAACAAAGGAAATGCGCAACCAAGTATGATGCATGTCTAGCCCTAGCGCAGGTAACGAGCTCATCTGTCGGTTTCTACCCGCTCCCGACGTAACCCGAAGCAGCTGAAACGGGTATGGTTTTCCAGGTGGCGGCATATCCTCTGTAAGCAAACTCTGCCTTACAGGTGGCGGCATTCCAGCCGTGTATGAAATCATATTCTCTGTAAGCAATTCTTGCCTTACAGGTGCGGCATTCTAGCCGTGTATGAATTAATATCCTCTGCAAGTGATCCCAGGTTATCAATTGCAGGTACAGCTCTCAATAGCTGTGTAACACTGGAAAACGTTCTGTCGTCGTACCACTATCTATCTGACTGCCTTCACACAGCAGGTCATTACATAATCATTCTCATTATAATCATTCCTCATCATTCTCATTATTCATCATCATTTTCACATTCTTATGCAGTACCTCTTTCTTTCTTTGTTCAATCATACTGTACAAACTTTACATCTTTCACTTTTACAATATCCTGGCTCAAACCATTTCTCTTTATCATATTATTCTTTTCTCTTTGTATCTCTTCACTCTACTCTGGTTACTTTGTGCTCTGTGTTACTTTATTCTGCTCTGATTTCTCTGTTTAACATGTGTATTTAAAACTTATGTAAATTTTGGTATGAATAGTTAGCCTGTCCCAGGTATAGGTTCATTAAGTCTATACTGAAACAGTTTAACCTTTCATATAACACCTAACCCTAGTCGCAACTCAAGTACTAACTAAGTTGCCCTAGTTCGTTCACTAGTCTCTGTCTGTTTTTCTGTCATTAAAATTTTACAGACTTTTTCTTTGGTTTTTATCTTTTCTTTGGCTTTTATCTTTCTTTTATCTTTACCTCACTAATATGTTCTTACCACTCCCTAAGTGCTTTATGAAAGTAATTAGGAGAATTCTGCACTTAAAATTGTCTTTCTAAAGCTTTTACGGAAAACTGCCTTTTTCGCATTATTTTATTATTTTTATTAAAATATTATTTTTAATTAAATATTATTATTTAATATTTTATTATTATTTATTATTTTGACATTAATTTTCGAAAATTAACATACCTTTTACTTTTAACCTTTAAAATTCACTTTTTACCACCCGTAACTTTTAATATTTCTACTTTTACCACCCTAACTTCCAGAAATTACCATATAACCCCTTAAACACCAAAAATTTTACTTCCTTGCCCTTTCTAAGATCTAAAAGGTGTTCTTCAATGTTCTTCACCACACTCAAAGTGTTCTTCGTATATTCTTCAAATTCTTTCTCTGTTTTTACCCGTTTTTCAGTCTTTTCAGCAACCGATTTTTACCAAAATTTAAAATAAATTTCCAGCCACTAAAACCCCATCTTTTCTACATGATTTTAACACAAATTGAACCTCAATTTAAGCTCTAGGGTTTCGTTTTCCAGCAGCCACAAACACACACATTCATAGCTTGAATTTCATCAAATTTCATCAAATTTTCACAAAAATTTCAACAAGAATTACTCATACAAACAATCAATTTCAAGCACAGCCAAACCATATCATAATCACACAACTCAAACACAATCAATCAAGATTAAATTCGTCAATCCCTACCTGGTTTTGCTGCTCCTAATTCGGTTAAACTTTTAGGTGGTCCTTAAGCACTTTTTCCTCCTAAGATGCGGGTAATCTGATCTCATCTTATCTTCCAATTCCCAAGTGTGCTCTTCTTCTCCTCTTGGTTCCCATGCTACTTTGACTAAGCGAATAGTCTTGCCTCTTTGCTGCTTATCACTTCTTTCTACGAACTGAACTGATGATGTTATACTCGTGTGTAATTCTGTTTCCAACGCTTTCTGAAAAGCTCCCCAAAATCTAGTAGTAAACCTCGAAACTTGATCTGAGACAATTTACGAAGGTATCCTATGTAGTCGTACGTTTTCTTGAATATATATTCGTTCCAGCCTTTCTAAAGTATAGGCAACTCGAATCGGAAGGAAGTGCACTAACTTTGTCAACCTGTCCACAATTAACCAGATGGTATCGTGTCCTGTTGAGGTCCTTGGCAATCCCATGACAAAATCCATAGTAATCTGCTCCCATTTCCATTGTGGTATTTCTAAGGGTTGCAGGGTTCCTGACAGCTTCTGATGTTCCACCTTCATCTTCTGGCAGGTTAAACATTTTGAGACATAATCAACTACTTTTTTCTTTAAGCCCGGCCACCAGAACATTTGTTTCAAATCTCGATACATCTTTGTCACTCCAGGATGCATAGAAAATCTACTTTGGTGAGCTTCAGCAAGAATCTTTTGTCGTAATTCTCCAGAGTTAGGCACACAAATTCTGTTCTTGTACCTCTATAGGCCACTACAATCCTGTCTCATAGCTTCTGGTTCTTCTGTGTTCATCCGTCTCAGCATCATCATCATTTCTGAGTCCTGTGCTTGTGCTTGTTGAATACTAATCTTAAAATCTGGTGTTATATGCAATTGGGCCAAACGGACTCCACTTGACGTCTCAGCCAACTTAAGGTCCTCAAATTCCGTGAGTAATTTTTCTTCCTGTATCATCATCCAAGAGATACTCAAATTCTTCCTACTTAAAGCGTTTGCCACCACGTTCGCTTTCCCTGGGTGATAACTTAATTTGAAACCATAGTCCTTCAAAAATTCCATCCACCTTCGCTGTCCAGAATTCGCACTTTGATAGTTTATCATATAACTTTTGAGTCCTCAGTGTCTGCAATACAGTCCTTAGATGCTCTTCATGCACTCTTTCTGTCTTCGAATAGATGAGAATATCGTCTATGAAAACTACTACAAACTGATCAAGGTACGAACGGAAAATACGATTCATGTAATCCATGAAAATCGTAGGAGCATTAGTTAGTCCAAACGACATAACCGTATACTGATAGTGACCATAACGAGTTCTAAATACAGTCTTCGGTATATCTGATTCTTTCACTCGAATCTAGTGATAGCTCGATCGCAAATCAATCTTCGAGAACACAGTTGCACCTTCCAAATAATCCATCAAATCATCTATCCGTGGAAGTGGATACTTGTTCTTGATAGTGTCTTTATTTAGCTGTCGGTAATCTACGCAAAGTCTGATTCCACCGTTCTTCTTCTTTACTAGCAATACTGGAGCTCCCCAAGATGATGCACTAGGACAAATAAATTCCTTTCCAAGTAGCTCATCAAACTACTTCTTCAACTTTGCAAGTTCCAGTGGCAACATCCGGCACGGTGCTATGGAAATTGGTCCGGTTCCAGGTACTAGTTTAATGCTAAATTCTATCTCTCACTAAGGAGGAAACTCAGGTATGTCGTCCGGGAAAACATCAGGAAATTCCTTCACCACTCGGATTCGTTCTAAGCTTAGTTCACTGTCATTCAAGCTAGCCACTAACAGAATGTACCCCTCATAATCCCTTCCGTCTAAGGTAACTCTTACAGAATTCAGATATAAGGTGTGGGACAGAAATGGTTTAGTACATAGACTATCAGATGGAATAACAGCAGTTCTTTTAAAATAATCAAGGAAAGTATGATACTTAGATAACCAATCTAATCCTAAAATAACTTCTAAACCACATAGAGGTAAACAAATTAGATCGTGTATAAAAGTTCTGTTCCTAATAGTGAATGGTACTTGCAGGCACACTAAACTGGTCAAAGCATTTTGGGATGCAGGTGTATGGACAATCAAGTAAAAATTCAATTTAAAGAAATATAATCCTAACTCGTAAGCAATAGTTAGAGAAATAAAGAATGCGATGCACCCAAATCATACAGTACAATTAGAAATCGATTCTTGACATAACACTGACCTTGAATGAGGGCGTTCGATTGCACAACATCGTCAATAGTGATAGTAAATACTCGTCCTTGTTGTTGGGTTCTAACTGAATTTTGACTAAATCTCTTCGAACAATCCTTGGCAATATGTCCATGTTCTCCACAAGCATAGTAGTTAGGTGATTCAAACTGGCAAGACCTGTTATCATGCTCTTTTCCACATTGCTTACATGCAGTGTTTATGTAAGCCTAATGGGCTCGTTTACCATTGCCTTGCCTTACTTTACTTCCATTCTTACCAGTACGACGAGTAGTAATGTTACCAACTTGTAGGTTCTTATGCTGTCGTATGCCACGCCATTTAAAATGCACCCTTCTCCCAGCTGCCTGATGATTGCTAAGACGCCTTGGTGGAAATCCTTGGCGACTCACCTTGGCCACAGTCACTTTCTTAATACATTCTTCCACTAACTTGCTCTTGTTGACTAATTTAGCAAAATTACGTATCTCCAGCGAAACTATTGAACTCATCAGATCATCACGAAGGCCTCCTTCAAACTTCAAGCACTTCCATTCTTCAAAGTTAGCAGGATTCCCTTGACAGATCTTAGAGAAAGGACACAAGTCATCGAAATTATGAGCATACTCAGCAACAGTCATATCCCCTACCACCAGTACTCAGCTTCTCCCTCGAGCATATAAGTAGCAAACTCCACGTGTTGTCCTTCCGGAACATGCTGCGCTCTCAGTGATCGTTCAATACCTTGAAACCAGTTATCCGTGTCAGTCGCAACGAGTGTACCCTTGAACTTAGGCGGATTAACCTTCAGAAAGGTCGCAAGGGTCATAGGTCTTTCAGGATTCCCTAAGTTATTCTCATCGTTCCCATTTCTCACTCCAAGATGTTCAACAGCCCTAGCCGTTATTACCGCAGCTTTACGCACTACTTCAGCCGCGTTGTTCATGGTAGCCATAAACATTTCCTGTTCCCTCTCGTAGTTAACATTAGGAATTCCTTCCCATACGCCTCGTCTCCGTGAACCCATTGTAGTCCTGTTCACACCAAATAATCATTGTTAAGGTGATCATTCTTAACACTTCAAGTCAAGTGTGAACATTCCCAAAATGAAAACACAGAAACAATAATGCAACATATATCACTGGGATATCCTATACGCATGAGACACACAACAGAGTATGCAATGAAGCATAGTCAGTCCACTCCCCAGGCTCTACTGGGAACGAACTACTTTGATACCAAATTGTAATGACCCAATTTTCAATATGTCTAGATCATACCGAAAGCTGAGCGCTACCAATTTTTCTTCCTAATTATTATCTATTATTTATCATATGAGCCTGATTCGTTGTTAAAAGCGTAGTTAATTTGCGAGGTGTATTTTTTTTTTTTGAAAATATTTGGATTAATAGACAGAATCATTTATAATCAATTCACAAATAATAACAGATAAAATAGTTTTAAACAACCACACATAAATACATCACAAGTAGTTGACAACATTCGGTGATTCAGCCTTTATTAGAATATAGACTGTTAGTTAGAACACCCCTAGATATAGCTAAATAGTATCTATATACATGTATATACATACAACATCCCAGGTCCTGACCTGTTCAAGAGGTCCCTAAGCTGGCACCTAGGCTAGCCTAGACTCTATACTCACCTTGTCCCTCTAAACTACTAAAGCGAGGGAAAGTACGTTCTAGGTCTTCAAAACTCAAGTAAGGTGGAACGTCATCAAAAGATAGAACATCATCTGCTACTCCTCTGCACGATCAGACTTTTCCATAGGACGTCTCTCTGGTACCTCATGAAGTAGCCACACAATAGGAATCTCGTACACATGATTTAGGTTAAAGTGCGCATACGAACGGGGTGCAGACGTTGGCTGGTCTCACAGTATATACATATAATCAGAGAACGATATCCACCCTAGACTCAGAAGACTATCTAGAGCAGAATCCTCTTCTTGCGAACAGTCATCAGCGAACTATGGTAAGGTACTCTTACTTCCATCTGAAGGGGGAAGGTAGAGAGAAGGGGTAAGAACTGGGGAGTTCTTAGTAGGGTCAGGGTTATTAGTTACGTTCATTAATTCTATGTTGTTTAGCAGACTATTAGCAGAATACAAAGAAGCAGTAATTAGAAAACACAGATAAGTAGAGAAGATAGAGAAAACAGGTAGCAGAACACAAACAGAAGAATACAAGAAAATAACACAAGCGCAGAGAATGGAATACAAACAAGGAAAGCATATATTCATACCACAATCATAACAAAGAAAATGTGCAACCAAGTATGATGCATGTCTAGCCCTAGCACAGGTAATGAGCTCATCTGTCGGTTTCTACCCGCTCCCTACGTAACCCGAAGCAGCTGAAATGGGTATGGTTTTTCAGTCAGCATAGGTACAGTTCTCACTAACCGACGTATGCGTCATATCCTCTGTAAGCAAACTCTGCCTTACAGGTGGCGGCATTCCAACCGTGTATGAAATCATATTCTCTGTAAGCAATTCTTGCCTTACAGGTGCAGCATTCTAGCCGTGTATGAATTAATATCCTCTGCAAGTGATCCCAGGTTATCAGTTGCAGGTACAGCTCTCAATAGCTGTGTAACACTGGAAAACGTTCTGTGGTCATACCACTATCCATCTGACTACCTTCACGCTGCAGATTATTACATAATCATTCTCATTATCAACATTCATCATCATTCTCATTATTCATCATCATTTTCACATTCTTATGCAGTACCTCTTTCTTTCTCTGTTCAATCATACTGTACAAACTTTACATCTTTCACTTTTACAATATCCTGGCTCAAACCATTTCTCATTATCATATTATTCTTTTCTCTTTGTATCTCTTTATTTTACTCTGGTTACTCTGTGCTCTGTGTTACTTTATTCTGCTCTGATTTCTCTGTTTAACATGTGTATTTAAAGCTTATGTAAATTTCGGTATGAATAGTTAGCCTGTCCCAGGTATAGGTTCATTAAGTCTATACTGAAACAGTTTAACTTTTCATATAACACCTAACCCTAGTCGCAACTCAAGTACTAACTAAGTTGCCCTAGTTCGTTCACTAGTCTCTGTCTGTTTTTCTGTCATTAAAATTTTACAGACTTTTTCTTTGGTTTTTATCTTTTCTTTGGCTTTTATCTTTCTTTTATCTTTACCTCACTAATATGTTCTTACCACTCCCTAAGTGTTTTATGAAACTAATTAGGAGAATTCTGCACTTAAAGTTGTCTTTCTAAAGCTTTTACGAAAAACTGCCTTTTTCGCATTATTTTATTATTTTTATTAAAATATTATTTTTAATTAAATATTATTATTTAATATTTTATTATTATTTATTATTTTATCATTAATTTTCGAAAATTAACTTACCTTTTACTTTTAACCTTTAAAATTTACTTTTTACCACCCGTAACTTTTAATATTTCTACTTTTACCACCCTAACTTCTAGAAATTACCATATAACCCCTTAAACACCAAAAATTTTACTTCCTTGCCCTTTCTAAGATCTAAAAGGTGTTCTTCAATGTTCTTCACCACACTCAAAGTGTTCTTCGTATATTCTTCAAATTCTTTCTCTGTTTTTACCCGTTTTTAAGTCTTTTCAGCAACCGATTTTTACCAAAATTCAAAATAAATTTCCAGCCACTAAAACCCCATCTTTTCTACATGATTTTAACAAAAATTGAACCTCAATTTAAGCTCTAGGGTTTTGTTTTCCAGCAGCCACAAGAACACACATTCAGAGCTTGAATTTCATCAAATTTTATCAAATTTTCACCAAAATTTCAACAAGAATTACTCATACAAACAATCAATTTTAAGCACAGCCAAACCATATCATAATCACACAACTCAAACCCAATCAATCAAGATTAAATTCGTCAATCCCTACCTGGTTTTGCTGCTCCTAATTCGGTTAAACTTTCATGTGGTCCTTAAGCACTTTTTCCTCCTAAATCACATCAAGAACAACTTTAAATCCAAAAGCTCTCAACTGACCAAATCTCACTCAGTATGTTAGGAATAGATATCTCACCTTAGACTTTCTGGAAATTCACGTTTCTTGGTCCTCAAGTCAAGTTAAGCATGATTCCTAAGGAAGAACATCAAGAAAACACATGTTTTGCATGGTTTTCCTTGAAAACCGAATTGAAAAGGGAGGGAGACAGCCATCTCACCTTATTTCCATCCTTGATAAGTTACATGGTTATGTAGAGGAAGAAGAGAGGATCATTTTGGTGAAATCGGAGTTTTGATTTGAGTTTTAGTTCAGAAGAAATCAAGCTTTGAAGATTAAGTGTTCATGAAAGTTTTTCTCTTTTCTCTCTTATTATTTTCGGCCAAAATGATGAAATGAGACAGCCTTGGAGGTCTTGGGGGTGTAAGGTGAGTTGTTATTGGTTGGCTTGGAGGTGGATTAAAATAATATTAAAATATCTCTGGTGTACAACTACTAAAACTAGGTGTATCGAAACACTCGTAAAAACATCTATAAAAATTATTTTCTGAGCTACTAGCATAAATGACACCAGTAACATATTTATTATGAGAATAGAACATGTATAATGAGGCCTTAGAATTGCTAAATTCATCAGAGAGTGCTGGTGCTAAGCTGCACCAGTAAACCATAAACCCGGTTAAACCGATTTTCTGTTTTTAACAAAAACAGACCAGGTAACCTTATAATGTCATTCAAGCATTTTCTAATACTAATATAATGATAATATTATACTATTATTTGTCTCCTCTCATGAATCGAGTCCGGTTCGTCAAACAGAGACTATTTACGAAAATCAGAATCGAAATTGCCAACCGATACGGTTCAAAAACAAGGTTCTTTGCGATTGCATTATCGAGCTTGCCTCAGAGGAGGTTCTAACTTAAGGATGACATAATGATAATGAGTATTGAGATGCTTGATGATATAACAGAGGTGTTCCCTTTACTGATCTTCCGGAGAAATACGTACTTTCAGAGATCTCATGTACTCGAAAACCAGGGTTGTTACAAAAGGCTCTACTGCTGCTGCTGAAGAAGAGCGTCCTGTCGCTGCTGTAGAAGATGAAGGTCTAGCTGCCTCTACTGCTGCTCTAGCTCAAGAGCGGTGCCTGGATGGGGGCTTCTCGTGCACCCACGTACCTCACGGAATAGTAACCTCTTTGTCGTCGTCGTCTGGGGGTGGTGGTATCACGTCATCGTCCCTCCCTGGGGCACTGGCTAACTCAATCATCCTAGTGACCAAGGTGGGAAATGGTAGTAGGCCACGGATGTGTGCTTGCCACATGCATCCCCTGATCAGCCAGGGGAAGTATACCTCCTTCCCTTCCATGACACAGCCAATCAGAAGAAGCATATCCATCGAAATCTCAGAGAAATGGGTAGTAGGCAGGACATAGTGGGCGAATATCTGCTGCCAAATCCTAGCCTCTCTAGACAGATAAGCAAATAACATCCCCTTGGGCCTCTTGTCAAAATCCATCACCCAAGGGGCATCCAGTGTGGCAATAACACACTTCAGCGCCTCATAATCAAAGGTCATAGCATTTATTGCTATCTCTGTCTGCTGGTATGCACATGTGTCACCAGTCCAGGGTAGGCAATGCAATACACCCTCAATAGCAGCCTCAGTCACTAAGACCTGCCCGCCCCGTAGGTGCACTGAGTCAAGGGTCGTGCGAAAGAGGTTGTAGTAAAACTCCTTGACCCATGAAGTGTTTATTCTTCCCAAATCCCTATCAACAAAGCCTAATCCCAGTCCCTGAATACGAGTATTAATGGAGCATCTCAGGTCGCTAGGAAGGGCCAATTTCTTCTCAATGTTTAGCTTTGTCTTTCGATAGGTAGGGAAACGAAGCTCATAGTACAGATTCAGAAATTTGTTTGTGTCAGTGGGTGGTAGCTGCTGATTTTGTTTATCCACTTCATTAAGTGGGTTCTTGGCATAGTTGGCATAAGGAGAGAGGGTAGAGGCTTGATATTTCTTCCTCTTCCTTGAGGTAGTAGCCTTGGCTTTTCCTCTATCCGCCATCCTGCAAGACATATGTGATATGATAAGCAATTAGCCAAGTAGAGAGATAGCAATCAAGGTATCACATATTCATGAAGTGAGTGAAGAAGAGGGAATTCTTAGAATGTAAGTAATCACAAGGTAGAAAAGAAAACAAGGTCACAACCAAGAATGCAAACAATAATTACATCATGCTTGTTCAATAAGCTCAATGAGCATCATACCCAAAAAGAATGGTTAAAGAGTTAGTTGAAAGCTAAAAAGAAAAATCAGCATGTTAGGCAAGTTAAAAGTTAGAAAAACTGGTTCAAAGGTAAGAGGTATGACGGTCATTTGCTTAATTAAGAAGAATGCAGAAAATTAAGGATAACAAGCATACTCACAATCATGATGGAGAAGCAGTCATTGATGATGAAATATGAGATTGAAAAAGAAGCAATTAATTGAAAGTGAGTCATCATTCAACGTCACGGTCACGGATTATGCAACAATTGGTGTTGCAAAGGGTGAAATGCACTTTATGTAACATAAACCAAAGTAGAAACCAATTTGAATCAAGTGAGTGACACAATCGAAAGGCACCAATTATTGTAAAAGACTGGACCATGTTCAAAGAAATTGTCAAGTTAAATTAAATGATGAGTGAAGCACAATTCAAAGGCATTTGATTAACTTGAAAAGTGAAAGCATGTGAAGGTTCAAAGAAAATCACGGGAAACATAATACACATGGAAAAACCAACCCAAAGTTACCTAAGAATTGAGGTTCGTGTAATCAAATGAATACTCAATTCCAAAAGCACGAAGTTCAGTTATAGGTAACATGTTTAAAACAAAAACAATTTCTAGAAAGTTGGGCAGCATTTCGGCAGTAAATCGGATGTTTCCGGATAGCAAATAGCAGCAAAATCAGTCATATGAATTCACATATCAATAGGTAAAACAATAATGGAATGCATATAACTCGGGCAGCACTGAGCAAGCAAGGGAGTAGTGAAATAGAACATGTAAAACAGAGCACACCACTCATCATTCAGCATGTAACACTCAAACAAATAAACACAAACGGAGCACTTATTAGGCCTAGAATCATCTAACCACATCCTAACTACCTAACAGCATGCATTTCTAAGCTGACCTAACAAACAGATTATTAAACTAATTAATCTAATCTAATCATACCAGAATTAATGAAAAATAGTAAAGAAACAGAGCAGAGGCAGGGTGTAACCTGGAGTGTAGAAGCAGAAATGAAAAGAAAAAATAGAGGAAATGGATGGTTGATGACAGCGCCGCTCAGTAGTGGTGGCGGCGGCGGACTCACGGCGGCGTAGGGAGGAGCGCGCAGCGCAGTAACCCAGAGCAGTAAAGCAGAGCAGGGGCAGAGGGTGGTTGCGATGATGATAGAAGTGGTGACTGAGGAAGAGGAGAAATGGAAGGAAGTGAAGCCGAGATGCTCGTTGGCGGTAGCTGATGGCCACGGCGATGCTCGGTGGCAGAGGGGTGGAGAGATGGGAAATGAGAGGCAAAGAGGGAGACGGGGGGAACAAGAGGAAGGAAGGAGATGAGAAAGGATAGAAGCGGCGGTGGTGGGTCACCGGCGCTGTGGTGATGGCGGTTCTGAAAGCGACTATAGAGGTTGAGGGAAGGAGAGGGAAGGGTGAATGTTGAAGAGAGGGGTTTGAAGTGCACAACTGCGCTAGGTTTCCTCGCGTCTTTGGGGTTATGGATTTCGAATCCACGCGTGCGTGAACAGTGCACGCGCGCATGGGTGGGAAAATGAATGAGTGGTGCGGAAATGTCAGGTGCGCCTTCGCATAGATGGGGGATCTAGGCATGGGTGCGGACGCGTACAGTGCGCATCCGCGTGGGGTGAGTTGGGCCAGAGGCTTAGTGCTAGCCCAGAGTCAGCGCAACTCTCGGGTGATAAGCCTGGAAACTTCTTCAGTGTTTCGGTGCACACACGGCATGTGCGCGTCCGCATGAATTGCAAAATATGTATATCGATGCCTATGCGTGCAGTGCACATACGCGTGCATGAGGTTATGCCATTGGCTTAGTGTTGGCGCAAGGTTGGCCCAACTCTCTGGGAAATGTATGGGCCTGCATCCGCGTATGGACGCGTGCACGCACAGTGTTTGTACGTGTCCCTGCCCTCTTTTTTTTTTTCAGAAATAGCAAAAATAGCTCAACATCCTCCTAACACTACCTACCGCTCAAGATTAGCCAAAAATACAAAATGACAAAAAATTTTTTTGGCTTTTTGAGAATTTTCAAGTACAAGCAAGAGACTTGCTCCACAAGAAACCTATAACCAAATTATTAAAACAAATATATGGAAAGAAAACTATCTACAATGGTAACTCAAATCACTTATTAATCAAAAATACAAGAGGGTGGAAAGAGTTTACCATGGTGGGGTGTCTCCCACCTAGCACTTTTAGTTTAAGTCCTTAAGTTTGACATTTGGGAAGCTCTTTGTCATGGTGGCTTATGCTTGTATTCATCCTTGAATCTCCAAGGATCTTTGCTCCTCAAATGGTTAACAGAAGTTCCAGCCATTTTCACCAAGTTTGGATGGAGTTCCACCCAACTACGAGCTCCCATAGTTGGTCTTCGTGCTTCGATCCGGGATCCCATATCTTATTTTCGCACCCGCCTTCTAGTTGGTCTTCATGAATTTTCCGTTCGGGTGGTTGACAAATAGAATTCTCTCTAGCACACCAAGTCTTTTTCCTAGACCCATGTAAGGTAGCATTCATCCAATCATGGTCCCTATGCCTTGAAGCTTTGACCTCAATGAGCCTGATTCCCAACTTCCAACCACTACACAACTCCTTCTTACTCTTAGTTCTAGAAAGATCTCTAAATTGTCCATCAGTTTCAATCAAGCCATATTCAAGTGAGAAAGTGAAGCTTAAGGGTATGAGTTTTACCCACTTGAATATTGTGTTGGATGGTGGCTTAGGGAGGGAAACGTCCCCACACTTAGACAATGCAAGGTCGACTTCCTTATGCTCTTCTTTGGGTATTTCCACCTCTTGACAACTCCTTTCACATTCTTCTTGCTTGTTGACTTTTTCCAACTCCTTCTCATCATCAATCGAGTCAAATTTAGGAGGTTGTGTGAAATCTACTTCCATATCAACTTCACCTTTTATGGAAGAGTCTTCAATGAGATCACCAACATCATTTGGTGTTGAGTTGTCTTAGATAGCGTCAATTTCACGCCCCATGGGAGAGGATTCAATTATTGATAAGAAATCATTGATGATTGAGTCCATCTCTTGATCAACCTTCTCGTATTCTTCAATCTTCATATGTTCCGGAGGTTGTTGAGATTTCCATGGTGGTTCTGCATCTCCTAGATCTTCAACCACTTCTTCCTTTTCTTCAATGACCCTAGGTTTCTCCAATTGCTCCAATACAAAGCTCAACTCTTCCTTCTTCACCGGATTTTCCAATCTCTCTTTCATGCTTTGCTCTTCCTTTGTTTTTTCACATGTGGCCACGGAAGCACCTTGAGTATTCAAACATTGGTAGGCTAAAGTATGCACTACCTTAGTCAAATTAGTCACAAACTCTAGGGTGTTCCTTTGCATATCCGCTTGTCCTTGAAGTAGCAAAGTGAGAGAATCATCTATTGGGGCTTGGGTTGGATAGGAAGGTTCGTTATTATGGAGAAAGGATTCATAGTAGGAAGGCGGTTCTTCTTGGTATAGGTAAGGAGATGGTGTGTATTGAGGTGGTTCTTGGTAGTAATCACAATGGAATTATGGTGGTTCTAAAGGTTATTGCTCATAATGGTCACAAGGATATGGTTTGGGTGATTGGTCATGCAATTGATGTGGGTCACAAGAAGGTGCTTGGTAAAAATGGGCTTGTGAGCATGGTTGATAGTCATGTTGAGGATAAGGTTCAAAAGCATATGGTGGTGGTACTTGATTATCACAAAAAGAGTCACCATAGCCATTAAATTGGCATGCACTAGGATGTGAATTATACCTATAAGTATCCGGAGGTTGTTGCCAATAGGAGTGATCAATTCCTCGAGGCTCCTCCCATCTTGAAGTGTTCCATCCTTGGTACATATTGTCATTAAAGTCCACATTTCCTACAACATAGTGAGAACCAAACTCATAGCCAAAGTGAGAATTCATAGTGGAGAAACAAAATAAAACTAACAAAATCTAGTAAACAAGCAAAAGACAAGCTATTCACAATATTCACATATATACAATAACCAATAACATAACACCATTGCAACTCCCCGGCAACGGCGCCATTTTGATGAACGGATTTTTGACGGTTTAGAATTCACAATAAAATTTTGTTGCAAGTATAGTTTCTAAACCAACAAATAATCCTTTCATAGAAAAGATTGTTTATCACAAGTACAAACCCCTAAAATTATAAACCGAAGTATTTAAACTTTGGGTCTCCTCTCAAAGGAATTGTAGGGTAGTGTTCTTGTTATTCGTTATGGACATGTATATTTTGGGGTTTTTGAGATAAGAATCAAGAAGAGTAAATGGCAATGGAAATAAACTAATAGCTACAAAGGTCTTGGCAAGGTTTGGTGGTCAAGGATCTATATCCTTGTCACTAACCACAACATGAGAATTGGCAAGGATCAATCCCATTAATTCATCCTCTAACTAGTAGTAAAGGAAAGTCAAATGAGCTATATCAATCCAAGTCCATAAGTCCTAGCTCTCCACCAATTCAATTAGTAAGACCTAGAGTTAATGGCTCCAAATCATCAATTACTTAGTCATTTGTAACTCAAGAGTTCCTAAATTACCATCCTAAGCCAAGAGCATAAAATTCTACTCTAAAATCGAACCAAGTATTTTATCAAACACTTGGAAGGCTTAAAAGAAAAACATAGTAAATCAACAACAAGAGCGAAATCTAACAACAACTAATTGCAAAGAATTAACAACAACAATTAAACAAAGTACAATTGACATGAATTACCTCAAATCGCATTAAAAGAAAATAAAGGAACAAATGTAGATCCACAACAAAGTATAGAAACAAAATAGAAGAAATTACAACAAGAGCATGAAAGAATAAGATATAGAAACATAGAATTGAAAGGTAGAAGTAGATGAAAGCAAAGATTAAAACCTAGATCTAAGAGGAGAGATTAACCTAAACCTAGTCCTAATTCTAGAGAGAAGAGAGAGCTTCTCTCTCTAGAAAAACTAAACTAAAACTAGATCTAATGTCTAATGTGTGAAGTCCTCCCATTCCCCTTCAATCCTTAGTCTATTTAGCCTTTTCCCGCCAAAAACTCAGCTCTAAATGGGGCCAAAAACCCTCCAAAATGGCCAGGCATGAGTTCTTCTTTAAAAATCACGTGCGGCCTTGGACGCGTACGCGTCCCTGGAGAATTTCATGCTCCACGCGTAGGCACATAATGCGCGCACGCGTCCATGGGCATTTTTCAAATCTTTGGCTTTTCATGATTTCTCGACTTTGTATGCTTTCGTTTCACTCCTTTGATCCTTTCCTAGCCCTTTTTAATCTGAAATCACTAGCAAATACATCAAGGCATCTAGTGGAATCAAAGGAAGATAAAAATCATCAAATTAAAAGGTCTAAAAAGCATGTTTTCACATCTAAGCACAATTAAGGAGACAATAAAAAAATCATGCTATTTCATTGAATAATTGTAAGGAAAGGTTATCAAAATACTATAAATTCAACACAAGATAAACCCTGAAAACAGGGTTTATCATGCGACCTGCAGAAATCGCAGAAAATGCTGGGGTGATTTTGGGCTGAGTTTGGACCCAGTTTTCGGCCCAAAAATGCAGACTAAAGCCAGGGGACGAGCAGAGACTCAACACACATTGAATCATTATGCACTTTACATAATTTTAGGTTTTAGATGTAGTTTTCTAGAGAGGGAGGCTCTCTTCTCTCTCTAGGTTTTAGGATTTAGGTTTATTTCTTCTCAATTCCAGGTTCAATGTTCCATTAATTTAGTTTCTCTTCTACTTTTATTTATTCTAGCATTCTAGTTTATTTATTTTCCATGTTAATTCTCTTCTTATCCAATTTGGTTTATGGATTCCCATGTTAAATTTGATTTCTTTATTTAATATAATTTGAGATATTTCATATTTACGATTTTAAATTAGCTTTTTATATTCTTGGCCTTGGTTGAGTAATTGGAGACTCTTGAGTTATCAAACTCCTTTGTTGATTGATAATTGAAAGTTGCTAGTTGATTTAAATTCCAATAACTCTAGTATTTCCATAGGAGTTGACTAGGACTTGAGGAATCAAATTGATTTATCCACTTGACTTACCTTCATAGTTAGAGGTTAACTAAGTGGGAGCAATGAACAATTAATGTCACAATTGATAAGGATAACTAGGATAGGACTTCTAATTCTCATACCTTGCCAAGAGCTTTATCAGCTATTACTTTAATTTCTTGCCATTTTATTTCCTTGTTCCTTATTGAAAAAACCCAAAAAGATACAATCTCATAACCAATAATAACTACACCTCCCTACAATTCCTTGAGAGAGGACCCGAGGTTTAAATGCTAAGGTTATTATTTTTATTGGGTTTGCTTTAGTGACAAACAAGTTTTTGTACGAAAGGATTATTGTTGGTTTAGAAACTATACTTACAACGTGATTACTTTTGTGAAATTCTTTACTAGCAAAAATCCGTACGTCAATGTGCATGTGCACACAAACCAGAAATCACAAATTCTGCAATATTCACAGAATTCAGATTTCCACACCAAACTTTCAACAATCAGATCTTTTCCTAAAAAATTCATATTTCTACAAAAATTAAACCATTTTAAAGCTTGTTAAATTGTCTTTCATTTGATATAAAAATTGTTCAATTTCAAAAACTGTAGCTCAAGATATGATCCGTCAAAGATCACTAAAAATCCATTTTTATCAAAATTCACTAAGTGCTCAAAACTTCAAAATTTACAACCAAACCAAATCAAAGGCTAGTCCATCTCACCATAAAAGACTACTAAATATTATAATTTACCCATCCATCACATTTCGACCAATTCAACTTCTCTATCAATTAATTCCACCTTTATAACGCAACAATTCCATAATTTGCATCTCAATAATCAATAATAACAACTTGCACCAAATCCCACTACTCATAAGCTTCATTTGTCATACCTCATCATAATTTTCATCTCAACACATCAAAACCATCACAAGCATTAACATCATCACACATTATCAATTTAACAACACCATCATGCATTCTCAAATCCAACAATCAATTCAATCCAAATCTATCCTATGGGTCACTAGCCTAAGTGTCCAAAGATATTACATATTACATAGAGAAAATCGAAACCATATCATGGCCAATTACCAATATGCACTAGATCACCAAATTGATCTTCACCAAGCTTCCACAAGCTCCCTAAAACTCAATCAAGCCACCAAGTCCACTTTCAAGCAATTTAAGTCACCAATATACTCCCACAACACCAATTAAAGATAGAAATTACCCAAATTCCATAAATCAAACGAAGGGTTTCATATATACACAAAACCACAAGAGATCAAGTATGCTCACCTTACCAAATGTGGATTGGGTCAAAACCTTATAGTAATCAAATGCTAGAGTGTACCTAAACACCCGAAATCACAGAGATCACTTAAAACCAAAACCCAAAAATTCGAATTTCTTAGAGCAGAAAACTGGGCAGAAATTTTCAAGATTCATACCTCTTTGGTTAGATAAAACTAACGGGATCAGCAAGAGCTTCGTGTAGCATCTGATCGCATGCAAATCGGACCTCCGTAGCTCGAGTTATAAGAGAAAGAAGCAGAAGATGAATAGTGAATGAAACCCTCACCTCTCCTATCTTCTATGTCATGTTGCTGCTGCTTGTGTTGTGTTAAAATGGCTGAATTGGCCACTTAATGCACTTATATAATGTTGGGCTTGGGCCCAACTTAGGCCTGATCCAACCCGTTAGCGTTTTTAGCCCGTTTGGCCCAACTTTGGGCCAAACCTTTTAAATTAGTACCCAGTTTTTAATTCTAAATATTTTCCTAAGGTTTTTACTATTTTTATTATTTTCGCACAGTACCGGACAGATTTAAGCCGGTACAGCCAGTTAATTTACCGGTACGCATTTTTACAAAATTTTCCGAAGAAAATTACATTTTCCAACTCAGAAAAATCTACTGAGTCCAAAAATCATGTTTATATTTTCTAATTAATATTCTAAAATTTTGAACCTATTCTGGGTAATTAAATTCTTATTATTTTACGTTAATTAATCGGTTAATTTATTCGCAATAATTAAATTATTATTTTACATTAAATTATTATTTTACGTTAATTAAATTATTATATTTTACGTTAATTTTTTCCGAAGAAGTTTTGTCCTCAAAATTTGGTTTACCCATCTCCATCATCAAATGTTCCCTCAACTCAAATTACCTCTTACTATGCTTCTTTTCATCCCTGCATAGTAACTCAGATTCCCATTTACATCCTTCATTTTTATTTATAATGCCATTTCTTATATGAATTCAAGTCTATGATGTACTCATCCTTTTTACTATTTCACCTTCCATACTACATCGGCCTTTCAACTCAACATGTTCCAAGTCCGTTTCTCAAATATGTCATTTTCCATCTCAATCCTAAACCCAAAGTCACCACTCTCAATTATCGCAATCCTTACCTTCCAAACTCGACAATTGTACTCACCTACTGTTCATACCCTGGACCAAGATGTAAGGTCCGAGTTGTACGAAGACAAAGGGCCGACCTCTTTAAAGGATGGGCCGTCACAACAGACTCTCTGTAAAGAGTTTGGACGAACCACAAAGAGGCCCAAGAAGGCACAGAAGAAACCAGCGCCTGGCTAAAAAGGCGGTTAACCCAAAAGATGATCTCATCCACAAAAGATAAAGATAAGATAACAAACTTATCCCAGGTATAACTCATGCTCGAATTCTACAAAATACCTACTTAAAGCCCTTGCTAACTTAAGCATTGGAGTCTCTTGCAGGTACCACCACCCTGGTGATCCAGGATCAACAGCACTTCAGGACTGTAACAAATCGGACATGACCGTTCTGATCATGGCAGAGGATCTCGTCCGAGATCGATCTCAATGTTTCAGGTAACCCTCGGAACATTGGCATCATTGCTGGGGACCCTAGAAGTTATCCCACCACCATGGCAAACAACCCTCTCACCAACGACCACACCTCCGGACTTGAAGAAGGAACGCCGAGAAAGGACACGGATGCTACACCAACCTCACCAAAGGATGGGCACCTCTCCAAGGGAGATAAGCAACCCAAAAACACATAAATAATAGACGCCATCCGCGAACAACAGGATTGCCTCAAACAGCTCGAACAAGAAGCTGAACAATAACAAGAGGCTGAGCGAGACCTTCGAAGAGAAACAAGACGATGACGAGAGCTAAAAGAAAAACTCCTAAAGCTCGAAGCTGATCTCAAAACTAAAGCCACTCGATCTAACCACGAAGATAGCCGCCACAAGGACCAAGCCCCATTCACAAAGGAAATCATGAACGCTAATGTCCCAAAGGACTTCAAAGCTTCTGACATGATCCGTTGCAAAGCCTCGGACGCGATCATCTCAGCAACTTTAGGAGTCGGATGTACCTCACAGACGCCTCGAACGCGATCTGTTACAAAGCCTTCCCGACTACTCTAACAAAGACAGCGATAAAGTGGTTCGACAAAGCCTTCCAAACGTACATCAATATGGAGAACTCTCGATTAGTAGAAACCTCCAATGCCGGATTTTCCTACCCACCTCGGGACAAGGATAAAGAGTCCAGGAAAAAAGAAGACCAGTCCGTAGAGAAGCCCAGGAAATACCATAACTACACCCCTCTTCGGGTATCCCTTCTACCGAGAAATATGCAACACAGAAAAGATCCCGCCCCTCGTCTAATTAATCAAAAGAGGGGAGGAAGTCGGACCGAGTACTACGAATACCACCGAATCTACGGGAACCCAACCAACAAGTGCTACAACTTAAGGAATATTGTAGAAAAACTGGGCAGAGAAAGGAGACTAGATCAGTTCCTAGCCAACAGAGCAGATGAGCCAAAAAAGAGAAAAAGCGATGAAGAAGGCGGACGAGCTGAACGCCTCCCTCATACCTTTGAGACGCATGTTCACATGATCAATAGAGGATTCGCAGTAGCAGGGATCTGCAAATCATCCTGCAAAAGACACCTTAAAGAGGTATACCATGTCAAAGAAGGGGATAGGTCTCCCGACCTCCCCACTATCACCTTCACCAAAGAAGATGCCGCGGGCATCATCCCTGGGCATGATGACCCCGTGGTCGTTACCATCATACTAGTCAATGCCAACCTTCACCGAACACTAGTTGATCAGGGAAGCTCCGCGGATATCCTATTCAAATCTGCCTTTGATAAGCTCGGACTGCAAAAAAGGAGCTCAGGGCATATCCCAACAGCCTATTCGGGCTAGGAGATGTCCTGATCCAGCCACTGGGGTACATCCCGTTGTACACGACCTTCGGAAAGGGAGCCCAGTCTAGAACACTGAGCATAGACTACATCGTGGTCGACGTGAGTAACGCATACAATGCCCTTATAGGCCAGACGACCTTAAATCAGCTCGCTAGGGTGGTCTCCACCCCCCACTTATGCATGAAGTTCCCAACTCCAAAAGGTATAGCCACCATCAAAGGAGATCAAAAGCTCGCGTGATGCTGCTATAACGAAAGCGTAAACTTAAAAGGCGACCCCAGGGGAAAAGAATCCAATGCCATCGAACTCAGAGGATCCCGGGCTCGAGAAGAACTCCGCCCACAACCAGAAGGCGAGACAAAAGAGGTCTAAATCGGAGACTCCCAATACAAAACAACAAACATAGGTGCAAACCTTAAAGAAGGTCTAAATGAGCTGCTAATAAAATTCCTAAGGGAGAATTCCGACCTATTCGCGTGGAAGGCCGCGGACATGCCCGGCATTGACCCGGGACTAATATACCATAAACTGGCAGTGTACCCTGGATCTCGACCAGTGCAACAGAAGCACAGAAAGCTCGGCCCAAAGAGGTCGCAAGTCGTGGAAGAACAGGTACAGGCCTTACTAGAGGCAGGGTTTATAAAGGAGGTTAAGTACCCATTATGGCTAGTGATAAACCACTATATTATGGTTATTCTTGTGCTAAAATGGGTGGTCTTTATCAATTCTCCATGCACTTATTCATGTAATTTGCATGTTTTTTTATTCCTTCCCAATTACATTCTATGGTTGAAAATCTGCCTCCTAAGCCCTTAAATTATCAATCTTTAATTCTCCCTTTTACCATTCGATGCCGTGATCTGTGTGTTAAGTGTTTTCAGGCTTTATAAGGCAGGAATGGCTTGGAGGATGGAGAGGAAGCATGCAAGAAATGGAAGGAACACAAGAAACCAAGGAGATGACCAGCGAGGACCGACGCGCACACACACCTCACGCGTGCGCGCAATATAGCGCATTCCATAGCTACGCGGATGCGCACCTGACGCGTACACGTGACATGCACAGAGATCCAACAACGCGGACGTGCACCTGGTGCGTACGCGTGACGTGCGTAATATTCTACAACTGCAGAATTTGCTGGGGGTGATTTTAGGCCGAGTTTTGACCCAGTTTTCGGCCCAGAAACACAGACTAGAGCCAGGGAACAGCAGAGACTCAGGACACATTCAGACATTCTCGAATTCATTAGTTTTTAGCTTTAGTTTTGAAGCTTGGAAGAGAACACTACCTCTTCCAAGGTTCTTCATAGTCATACCTTTTCTAGTTCTACATTTTGGATTGGATAATTGCAAAGAGTTATTACCTCCGTGAAGTTTTAGCATTACAGTTTGTTTTCTTTTTCCCTTTCCTCTTTTATTTCCCATTTATGTCATTCAGAGTCTGGTGCGCAGAAATTGTGATTACACTTTGATTATGTAAAATTCATCGCTCTTTCTTTCCCTGGTAATGGCGCCAAAAAACATGATGCCAATACCATGGTTCACAACTTCGCACAACTAACCAGCAAGTGCACTGGGTCGTCCAAGTAATACCTTACGTGAGTAAGGTCGAATCCCATGGAGATTGTTGGTATGAAGCAAGCTATGGTCACTTTGTAAATCTCAGTCAGGCGGTTAAAAAATAGTAATGGGGTTTTCGAAAATAATTAATAAAATAGGGATAGAAATACTTATGTAATTCATTGGGTAGAATTTCAGATAAGCATGTAGAGATGCTTTCGTTCCTCTGAACCTTTTCTTTCCTGCTATCTTCATCCAATCAATCTCACTCATTTCCATGGCTGGCTTTATGTGATGCATCACCATTGTCAATGGCTACTTTCGGTCTTCTCTCGGGAAAATGATCCAAATGCCCTGTCACGGCACGGCTAATCATCTGGAGGCATCACCCTTGTCAATGGTTACATCCTATCCTCTTAGTGAAAATGGTCAACGCACCCTGTCACGGCACGGCTATTCATCTGTCGGTTCTCGATCATGCTGGAATAGGATTTACTATCCTTTTGCGTCTGTCACTACGCCCAGCAATCGCGAGTTTGAAGCTCGTCACAGTCATTCAATCATTGAATCGTACTCGGAATACCACAGACAAGGTTTAGACTTTCCGGATTCTCATGAATGCCGCCATCAATCTAGCTTACTCCACGTAGATTCTGATTAAGAGATCTAAGAGATACTCATTCAATCTAAGGTAGAACGGAAGTGGTTGTTAGGCACACGTTCATAGGGAATGATGATGATTGTCACGTTCATCATATTCAGGTTGAAGTGCGAATGAATATCTTAGAAGCAAAATAAGATGAATTGAATAGAAAACAGTAGCACTTTGCATTAATCTTTGAGGAACAGCAGAGCTCCACACCTTAATCTATGGAGTGTAGAAACTCTACCGTTGAAAATACATAAGTGATAATGGAGTTCATTGGTCTCGGCCCCAGAGGGGAACCGGAGTAACCAAGACTACGAATACAATGATACAAAGTTCTATTTATAATAAACTAGTCACTAGGGTTTACAGAAGTAAGTAATTGATGCATAAATCCACTTTCGGGGCCCACTTGGTGTGTGCTTCAGCTGAGCATGAATGTTACACGTACAGAGGTCATTCTTGGAGTTGAACGCCAGCTTTTGTGCCAGTTTGGGCGTTGAACTCCACTTTGCAACTTGTTTCTGGTGCTGGATGCCAGAATTGGGCAGAGAGCTGGCGTTGAAAGCCAGTTTGCGTCATCTAAACTTGGGCAAAGTATGGATTATTACACATTGATGGAAAGCCCTGGATGTCTACTTTCCAACGCAATTGGGAGCTGGCCATTTCGAGTTCTGTAGCTTCAGAAAATCCACTTTGAGTGCAGGAAGGTCAGAATCCAACAGCATCAGCAGTCCTTCTTCAACCTCTGAATCTGATTTTTGCTCAAGTCCCTCAATTTCAGCCAGAAAATACCTGAAATCACAGAAAAGCACACAAACTCATAGTAAAGTCCAGAAATGTGAATTTAACATAAAAACTAATAAAAAATATCCCTAAAAGTAACTAGATTCCACTAAAAACATACTAAAAACAATGTCAAAAAGCGTATAAATTATCCGCTCATCACAACACCAAACTTAAATTGTTGCTTGTCCCCAAGCAACTGGAAATCAAATAGGATAAAAAGAAGAGAATATACTATAAATTCCAGACTATCAATGAAACAGAGCTTCAATCATATGAGCGGGACTTATAGCTTTTTGCCTCTTGAATAGTTTTGGCATCTCACTTTATCCATTGAAGTTCAGAATGATTGGCATCTATAGGAACTCAGAGTTTAGATAGTATTATTGACTCTCCTAGTTCAGTATGATGATTCTTGAACACAACTATTTTATGAGTCTTGGCCATGACCCTAAGCACTTTGTTTTCCAGTATTACCACCGGATACATAAATGCCACAGACACATAATTGGGTGAACCTTTTCAGATTGTGACTCACCTTTGCTAAAGTCCCCAATTAGAGGTGTCCAGCGTTCTTAAGCACACTCTTTTTTTGCTTTGGACCTTGACTTTAACCGCTCAGTCTCAAGTTTTCACTTGACACATACACGCCACAAGCACATGGTTAGGGACAGCTTGGTTTAGCCGCTTTGACCATGACTTTATTCCTTTAGGCCCTCCTATCCACTGATGCTCAAAGCCTTGGGATCCTTTTTATTTGCCCTTGCCTTTTGGTTTTAAGGGTTATTGGCTTTTTGCTCTTGCCTCTTGGTTTTAAGAGCTTTGGCTTTTTCTGCTTGCTTTTTCTTTTTCTTTCTATTATTTTTTTTTTCTGCAAGCTTTATTCTTTGCTGCTTTTTCTTGCTTCAAGGATCATTTTTATGATTTTTCAGATTATCAAATAACATGTCTCCTAGTCATCATTCTTTCAAGAGCCAACATATTTAACATTCTTAAACAACAACTTCAAAAGACATATGCACTGTTCAAGCATACATTCAGAAAACAAGAAGCATTGTCACCACATCAATATAATTAAACTAAGTTCAAGGATAAATTCGAAACTCATGTACTTCTTGTTCTTTTGAATTAAAAAATTTTTCATTTAAGAGAGGTGATGGATTCATAGGACATTCATAACTTTAAGACAAAGTTACTAACTACGAATGATCATGTAATGAAGACACAAACATAGATAAGCACATCACATAGAAAACGAAAAACAGAAGAAATGAGAACAAGGAATGAATCCACCTTAGTGATGGTGGCGTTTCCTTCTTGAGGAACCAATGATGTCCTTGAGCTCTTCTATGTCTCTTCCTTGTCTTTGTTGCTCCTCCCTCATTGCTTTTTGATCTTTTCTTATTTCATGAAGGATGATGGAGTGCTCTTGATGTTCCACCCTTAGTTGTCCCATATTGGAACTTAATTCTCCTAGGGAGGTGTTGATTTGCTCCCAATAGTTTTGTGGAGGAAAATGCATTTGAGGCATCTCCGGGATCTCATGGTGATGAGCTTCATACGCCTCTTGAGCTCCATGAATGGGCTCTCTTGCTTGCTCCATCTTTTTCTTAGTAATGGGCTTGTCCTCTTTAATGAGGATATCTCCCTCTATGTCAATCCCAGCCGAATTGCATAGGTGGCAAATAAGGTGAGGAAAGGCTAACCTTGCCATAGTGGAGGACTTGTCAGCCACCTTGTAGAGTTCTTGAGGTATAATCTCATGAACTTCCACCTCTTCTCCAATCATGATGCTATGGATCATGATGGCCCGGTCTATAGTAACTTCAGACCGGTTGCTAGTGGGAATGATTGAGCATTGAATGAACTCCAACCATCCTCTAGCTACAGGCTTAAGGTCCAGTCTTCTCAGTTGAACCGGTTTGCCTTTTGAGTCAATTTTCCATTGAGCTCCTTCTACACATATGTCCATAAGGACTTGGTCCAACCTTTGATCAAAGTTGACTCTCTTTGTGTAGGGGCGTGCGTTCTCTTCCATGTTTGGCAAGTTGAACGCCAACCTCACATTTTCCGGACTAAAATCTAAGTATTTCCCCCGAACCATTGTAACATAGTTCTTTGGATCCGGGTTCTTACTTTGATCATGGTTCTTGGTGATCCATGCATTGGCATAGAACTCTTGAACCATTAGGATGCCGACTTGTTGGATGGGATTTGTTAGAACTTCCCAACCTCTTCTTTGAATTTCATGTCGGATCTCCGGATACTCATTTCTTTTGAGTTTGAAAGGGACCTCAGGGATCACCTTCTTCTTGGCCACAATATCATAGAAGTGGTCTTTATGGGCTTTGGAGATGAACCTTTCCATCTCCCATGACTCGGAGGTGGAAGCTTTTGTCTTCCCTTTTCCTTTTCTAGAGGATTCTCCGGTCTTAGGTGCCATCAATGGTAATGGAAAAACAAAAAGCTTATGCTTTTACCACACCAAACTTAGAATTTTGCTCGCCCTCGAGCAAGAGAAGAGAGAATAGATGAAGAAGAAGAAGAAATGAAGGAAAGGGAGAAAGGGTTGTGTTTCGGCCAAGAAGAGAAGAGAGGGTTATGTTGTTTGAAAATGAGGAAGAATGGAGGGCTATATATAGGGAGTGGGTTTGGGTGGGAAATTGATTTTGAATTTTGAAGGTAGGTGGAGTTTATGAGGTAGGTTTATGGGGAAGAATGGATGGATGTGAGTGGTGAAGAGGTGATGGGGAAGAGAGATTGAGGTGATTGTTGAAGGGTTTTGGGGAAGAGTGTTTATGGGATTGTGTGAAAGAGGGGTGAGAAGAAGTGAGTGGAGGTACATGGGGATCCTGTGGGGTCCACAGATCCTAAGGTGATCCTGTGGGGTCCACAGATCCTGAGGTGTTCAAGGATTTACAACCTTGCACCAAATTAGGCATGTAAAATGCCCTTGCACACAACTCTGGGCGTTCAGCACCAGGTTGGTGCCCATTTTGGGCGTTCAACGCCCATTTGTTGGCCATTTCTGGTGTTGAACGCCAGAACCATGCCTGTTCTGGGCGTTCAGCGCCAGCTTTTCTCCAGGGTGCAATTCTGGCGTTCAACGTCCAGATGCTGCCCATTTTGGGCGTCCAGCGCCAGAACCATGCTCTGTTCTGGCGTTAAACGCCAGACAGATGCTCCTCCAGGGTGTGATTTTTCTTCTGTTGTTTTTGATTCCGTTTTTAATTTTTTTGTTTATTTTGTGACTCCACATGATCATGAACCTATAAAGACATATAACTAAGAAAAATATAGTTAGATAAATAAAAATTGGGTTGCCTCCCAACAAGCGCTTCTTTAATGTCAATAGCTTGACAGTGGGCTCTCATGGAGCCTCACAGATGTTCAGAGCATTGTTGAAACTCCCCAACACCACACTTATAGTTTGTATATGGGAGTTCAACACCAAACTTAGAGTTTGGTTGTGGCCTCCCAACACCAAACTTAGAGTTTGACTGTGGGGGCTTTGTTTGACTCTGCTTTGAGGGAAACTTCTTCTGCTTCCTCTCCATGGATGCAGAGAGAGATCCTTGAGTTGTAAACACAAGGTTGTCCTCATTCAATTGAAGGATCAATTCTCCTCTGTCCACATCAATCACAGCTCTTGCTGTGGCTAGGAAAGGTCTTCCTAGGATGATGGATTCATCCTCTTCCTTTCCAGTATCTAAGACTATGAAATCAGCAGGGATGTAAAGGCCTTCAACCTTTACTAACACATCCTCTACTTGTCCATAAGCCTGTTTTCTTGAATTGTCTGCCATCTCTAATGAGATTTTAGCAGCTTGCACCCCATAGATTCTCAGTTTCTCTATTACAGAGAGGGGCATGAGGTTTATTCCTGAACCAAGGTCACACAGAGCCTTAAAGATCATGGTACCTATGGTACAAGGTATTATGAACTTTCCAGGATCCTGTCTCTTCTGAGGCAATGTCAGTTGATCCAGATCACTTAGTTCATTGGTGAACAAGGGAGGTTCATCTTCCCAAGTCTCAATACCAAATAATTTGGCATTCAGCTTCATGATTGCACCAAGAAACTTGGCAGTTTGCACTTTAGTAACATCCTCATTCTCTTCAGAAGAGGAATACTCATCAGAGCTCATGAAGGGCATAAGGAGGTTCAATGGAATCTCTATGGTCTCTAGATGAGCCTCAGAGTCTTTTAGTTCCTCAGAGGGAAGCTCCTTATTGATCACTGGACGTCCCAGGAGGTCTTCCTCCTTGGGATTCACGTTCTCCTCTCTCTCATTGGGTTCGGCCATTTTGGTTATGTCAATGGCCTTGCACTCTCCTTTTGGACTTTCTTCTGTATTGTTTGGGAGAGTGCTAGGAGGGATTTTAGTGATCCTTTTACTCAACTGGCCCACTTGTGCTTCCAAATTTCTAATGGAAGACCTTGTTTCATTCATGAAACTCACAGTTGCCTTAGATAGATCAGAGACTAAGTTTGCTAAGCTAGATAGGTTCTGCTCAGAATTCTCTGTCTGTTGCTGAGTGGATGATGGAAAAAGCTTGCTATTGCTAAACCTGTTTCTTCCACCATTATTAAAGCCTTGTTGAGGCTTTTGATCCTTCCATGAGAAATTTGGATGATTTCTCCATGATGAGTTATAGGTGTTTCCATAAGGTTCACCTAAGTAATTCACCTGTACTATTGTAGGGTTCTCAGGATCATAAGCTTCTTCTTCAGAAGATGCCTCTTGAGTACTGTTGGATGCAGCTTGCATTCCATTCAGACTCTGAGAAATCATATTCACTTGCTGAGTCAATATTTTGTTCTGAGCCAATATGGCATTCAGAGTATCAACCTCAAGAACTCCCTTCTTCACAGGCGTCCCATTATTCACAGGATTCCTTTCAGAAGTGTACATGAACTGGTTATTTGCAACCATGTCAATGAGTTCTTGAGCTTCTGCAGGCGTTTTCTTTAGGTGAATGGATCCACCTACAGAAGTATCCAATGACATCTTTGATAGCTCAGATAAACCATCATAGAATATATCCAGGATGGTCCATTCTGAAAGCATGTCAGAAGGACACTTTTTGGTCAACTGTTTGTATCTTTCCCAAGCTTCATAGAGGGATTCACCATCTTTTTGTTTGAAGGTTTGAACATCCACTCTAAGCTTGCTCAGCTTCTGAGGAGGAAAGAACTTGGCTAAGAAAGCCGTGACCAGCTTATCCCAAGAGTTCAAGCTGTCTTTAGGTTGAGAGTCCAACCATATTCTAGCTCTGTCTCTTACAGCAAAAGGGAAAAGCATGAGCCTGTAGACTTCAGGATTTACTCCATTAGTCTTAACAGTATCACAGATTTGCAAGAATTCAGTTAAGAACTGAAAAGGATCTTCAGATGGAAGTCCATGAAACTTGCAGTTCTGCTGCATCAAAGAAACTAGTTGAGGTTTCAGCTCAAAGTTGTTTGCTCCAATGGCAGGAATGGAGATGCTTCTTCCATGTAAATTGGAATTAGGTGCAGTAAAGTCACCAAGCATTCTCCTTGCATTATTGTTGTTGGGTTCGGCTGCCATCTCCTTTACTTGTTCAAAATTTTCAATAAGGTTTTCTTTAGATTGTTGTAATTTAGCTTCTCTTAGTTTCCTCTTCAGAGTCCTTTCAGGTTCTGGATTAGCTTCAACAAGAATGCCTTTTTCTTTGTCCCTACTCATAAGAAAGAGAAGAGAAAAAGAAAAGAAGAGGAATCCTCTATGTCACAGTAAAGAGATTCCTTATTGTTAGTAGAAGAAGAGAAGAAGAAGAAAAAAATTCGAACACAGATAGAAGAGGGGGGTTCGAATTTGGTGAGTGATGTGAGGAAGAGATGTTAGTAGATGAATAAATAAATAAAATAAGATGAGAGAGGGAGAGGATTTTCGAAAACAATCTTTGAAAAAGAGTTAGTAATTTTCGAAAATAGTTTTTGAAAAATGTTAGTAATTTTCGAAAATTAAGATTTTAAAAAATTGAAATAATTAGTTAATTAAAAAGAAATTTTGAAAAAGAGGGAAGATATTTTCAAAAATTAGAGAGAGAGAGTTAGTTAGTTGGTTTTGAAAAAGATAAGAGACAAACAAAAAGTTAGTTAGTTAGTTGAAACAAATTTGAAAAGATAAGTTAGGAAGTTAGAAAAGATATTTTGAAATCAAATTTTTTTGAAAAAGATAGGATGAGAAGATATTTTTGAAAAGATATGATTGAAATTAGTTTTTGAAAAAGATTTGAATTTTTAAAATCACAATTAATGACTTGATTCACAAGAAATCACAAGATATGATTCTAGAACTTAAAGTTTGAATCTTTCTTAACAAGTAAGTAACAAACTTGAAATTTTTGAATCAAAACATTAATTGATTATGTTATTTTCGAAAATTTGATATAAAAATAAAGAAAAAGATTTTTGAAAAATATTTTTGGAATTTTCGAAAATAACTAAGAAATTTGAAAAAGATTTGATTTTTGAAAAATATTTTGGAAAAGATGAGATTTTTAAATTGAAAATTTGATTTGACTCATAAAAACAACTAGATTTTTAAAATTTTTGAAAAAGTCAAATCTAATTTTTGAAATTTTAAGAGAGAAAAAGGGAAAGATATTTTTTTTTTATTTTTGAATTTTTTATAATGAGAGAGAAAAACAAGAAAAATGATGCAATGCATGAAATTTTTAGATTAAAACAATGAATGCATGCAAGAATGCTATGAATGTCAAGATGAACACCAAGAACACTTTGAATGTCAAGATGAACACCAAGAACATATTTTTGAAAAATTTTTAATGCAAGGAAAACATGCAAGACACCAAACTTAGAATTCTTTAATGCTTAGGCACTAAGAATTCAAGAATGCATATGAAAAACAAGAAAAGACACAAAACATGTAAATGCAAAGATCAAACAAGAAGACTTACCAAGAACAACTTGAAGATCATGAAGAACACTATGAATGCATGAATTTTTGAAAAAATGCAAGATGCACATGCAATTGACACCAAACTTATAACGTGACTCAAGACTCAAACAAGAAACACACAATATTTTTGACTTTTATTATTTTATGATTTTTTTGTATTTTCTTTTAATTTTTTTTCGAAAATATTTGGAAAAAGGAAGCAATGAATTCATAGTCCTCAATCAAAATCCTCGGAATTAGACATGGCTTAATAGCCAGCCAAGCTAAAACATGTTATATGAAACACTAGAATTCATTTTTTTTAAAAATTTTGAAGAAAAATATTTTTGAAAACATTTTTTTTCTTATTTTTTCGAAAACAGATGAGAAAATTTTTGAAAGATTTTTGAAAAGAATTTTTTTTTTGAAAATAAAATAAAAAGAAAATTACCTAATCTGAGCAACAAGATGAACCGTAAGTTGTCCAAACTCGAACAATCCCCGGCAACGGCGCCAAAAACTTGGTGCGCAGAAATTGTGATTACACTTTGATTATGTAAAATTCATCGCTCTTTCTTTCCCTGGTAATGGCGCCAAAAAACATGATGCCAATACCATGGTTCACAACTTCGCACAACTAACCAGCAAGTGCACTGGGTCGTCCAAGTAATACCTTACGTGAGTAAGGTCGAATCCCACGGAGATTGTTGGTATGAAGCAAGCTATGGTCACTTTGAAAATCTCAGTCAGGCGGTTATAAAATAGTAATGGGGTTTTCAAAAATAATTAATAAAATAGGGATAGAAATACTTATGTAATTCATTGGGTAGAATTTCAGATAAGCGTGTAGAGATGATTTCGTTCCTCTGAACCTCTGCTTTCCTGCTATCTTCATCCAATCAATCTCACTCCTTTCCATGGCTGGCTTTATGTGATGCATCACCATTGTCAATGGCTACTTTCGGTCTTCTCTCGGGAAAATGATCCAAATGCCCTGTCACGGCATGGCTAATCGTTTGGAGGCATCACCCTTGTCAATGGTTACATCCTATCCTCTCAGTGAAAATGGTCAACGCACCCTGTCACGGCACGGCTATTCATCTGTCGGTTCTCGATCATGCTGGAATAGGATTTATAATATCCTTTTGCGTCTGTCACTACGCCCAGCAATCGCGAGTTTTAAGCTCATCACAGTCATTCAATCAGTGAATCCTACTCGGAATACCACAGACAAGGTTTAGACTTTCCGGATTCTCATGAATGCCGCCATCAATCTAGCTTACTCCACGAAGATTCTGATTAAGAGATCTAAGAGATACTCATTCAATCTAAGGTAGAACGGAAGTGGTTGTCAGGCACGCGTTCATAGGGAATGATGATGATTGTCACGTTCATCGCATTCAGGTTGAAGTGCGAATGAATATCTTAGAAGCGAAATAAGATGAATTGAATAGAAAACAGTAGTACTTTGCATTAATCTTTGAGGAACAGCAGAGCTCCACACCTTAATCTATGGAGTGTAGAAACTCTACCTTTCAAAATACATAAGTGATAATGGAGTTCATTGGTCTCGGCCCCAGAGGGGAACCGGAGTAACCAAGACGACGAATACAATGATAAAAAAGTTCTATTTATAATAAACTAGTCACTAGGGTTTACAGAAGTAAGTAATTGATGCATAAATCCACTTTCGGGGCCCACTTGGTGTGTGCTTGGGCTGAGCATGAATGTTACAGGTGCAGAGGTCATTCTTGGAGTTGAACGCCAGCTTTTGTGCCATTTTGGGCGTTGAACTTCACTTTGCAACTTGTTTCTGGCGCTGGACGCCAGAATTGGGCAGAGAGCTGGCGTTGAATGCCGGTTTGCGTCATCTAAACTTGGGCAAAGTATGGACTATTATACATTGCTGGAAAGCCCTGGATGTCTACTTTCCAACTCAACTGGGAGCGCGCCATTTCGAGTTCTGTAGCTCCAGAAAATCCACTTTGAGTGCAGGGAGGTCAGAATCTAACAACATCAGCAGTCCTTCTTCAACCTCTGAATCTGATTTTTGCTCAAGTCCCTCAATTTCAGCCAGAAAATACCTGAAATCACAGAAAAACACACAAACTCATAGTAAAGTCCAGAAATGTGAATTTAACATAAAAACTAATAAAAAACATCCGTAAAATTAACTAGATTCCACTAAAAACATACTAAAAACAATGTCAAAAAGCATATAAATTATCCGCTCATCAGAGTCACTTATGGATATTTCTGATTTTAGGATTTATTAATGCAAAGAACAATTTTCCATTTCAATTCATTGCTTTTCTGTTTGTTTCCAATTAATTTAATTATCATGTCTTCTTTCTACCCCTTGTATGTGTATGTGGAAAGAGCATCCATATCAATGGAGTAGACTCCCAACTTGACTTGGGAGTTAATTAAGAGGAGACCCTTGAGTTGGAATACTCAAGTATTAATTGGTAATTGGAGATTGTTGGCTGGCTCTCTAGTCACTAACGCTATTCCTTCCCAAGGGAGAGGATTAGTACTTGTGAATAGAAGTTGGCTCAACTACTTGACTTTCCTTTATTCGGTAAAGGTTAACTAAGTAGAAACAACATCCTCTTACTATTAATTTTGAGAAATTCCAACAAGGATAGAACTTCCGATTAATCTTCTCCCAGTCAAGGATTTTTATTCTTAATTAATTAAATTCTCTCATTAATTCTCTCTTTAATTCTCATTGCTTTAATTGCATTTTCCAACTCTAAAACTCTCAGAAACTCCCTGATCAATAAAAAGCACTCTCTTAGTAACTCGTTGGGAGACGACCTGGGATTTCTACTCCCAGTATTTTATTCTTAATTTGTGACAACCCTTTTTAAATTGATACGCGGAATTTTTGTTGGTTAAGAACTATACTCGCAACGTTAGTTCACTATAAATTCTTAATTGACAATTTTCCGCACGTCAATTTTTGGCGCCGTTGCCAGGGAGTTACAATAGTGTGCTAAGTTATTGGTTAGTGTAAATATTTTTAATTTTTACATATTTGCATATTTTATTTTATTTTATTACCCTTAGCTCTATGTTTCTTTCATTGAATGACGCGTTTGTTACCGGATCCGATCTTAGTCACGTTTGACCCCGAAATTGAAAGGACTATTTCACGTATAAGGCGGGCTCGGCGTCGGTTATCCTCTAAGGGTGGTGAAGTGGTTACTACCAATTCATCAGTCCTATTGGTGCACGAAATTGTGATCTCAGCCAATGGCACCAAAAACTCTGTACGCACGTCTTAATAAATTGTTTTTCAGTCACAACTTCGATACAACTAACTAGCAAGTGCACTGGGTCGTCCAAGTAATAAAACCTTACGTGAGTAAGGGTTGATCCCACGGAGATTGTTGGTATGAAGCAAGCTATGGTTATCTTGTAAATCTCAGTCAGGCGGATAATAATTGATTATGGAGTTTTCGAAAATAAATAATAAATAGACAGAAAATAAAGATAGAAATACTTATGTATATCATTGGTGAGAATTTCAGATAAGTGTATGGAGATGCGTTCGTCCCTCTAAACTTCTGCTTTCCTGCTGTCTTCATCCAATCAGTCCTACTCCTTTCCATGGCTGGCTTTATGTAAGGACATCACCATTGTCAATGGCTACTTTTCATCCTCTCTGGAAAATGGTCCGATGCGCTGTCTTTTCATAGCTAATCATCTGGAGGCATCACCGTGGTCAATGGCTTCATCCTATCCTCTTGTGAAAATGGTCCAAATGCACTGTCACAGCACGGCTAATCATCTGAGGTTCTCAATCATACTGGAATAGGATTCACCCTCCTTTTGCGTCTGTCACTACACCCAGCACTCACGAGTTTGAAGTTCGTCACAGTCATTCAATCCCAGAGTCCTACTCAGAATACCACAGACAAAGTTTAGACTTTCCGGACTCTCATGAATGCCGCCATCAATCTAGCTTATACCACGAAGATTCTGATTAAGAGATCCAAGAGATACTCATTCAATCTAAGGTAGAACGGAAGTGGTTCTCAGGCACGCGTTCATAGGGAATGATGATGATTGTCACGTTCATCACATTCATATTGAAGTGCGAATGAATATCTTAGAAGCGGAATAAGTTGAATTGAATAGAAAAACAGTAGTACTTTGCATTAATTCATGAGGAACAACAGAGCTCCACACCTTAATCTATGGAGTGCAGAAACTCTACCGTTTGAAAATACATAAGTGAAAGGTTCAGGCATGGTCGAATGGCCAGCCCCCATGATCTAAGAACCAGACATCCCAAGATGATCCAAAGATCTCTAATACAATAGTAAAAAGTCCTATTTATACTAAACTAGTTACTAGGGTTTACAGAAGTAAGTAATTGATGCATAAATCCACTTCCGGGGCCCACTTGGTGTGTGCTTGGGCATAGCTTGAATGTTACACGTGCAGAGGCTCTTTCTGGAGTTGAACGCCAGGTTGCAACGTGTTTCTGGCGTTCAACTCCAGACTGCAGTGTAGAACTGGCGTTCAACACCCTTTTACGTCGTCTAAACTCGGCCAAAGTATAAACTATTATATATTGCTGGAAAGCCCTGGATGTCTACTTTCCAACGCAATTCGAAGCGGGCCATTGTGAGTTCTGTAGCTCCAGAAAATCCACTTTGAGTGCAGGGAGGTCAGAATCCAACAGCATCAGCAGTCCTTCTTCAACCTCTGAATCTGATTTTTGCTCAAGTCCCTCAATTTCAGCCAGAAAATATCTGAAATCATAGAAAAACACACTAACTCATAGTAAAGTCCAGAAATGTGAATTTAACATAAAAACTAATAAAAACATCCCTAAAAGTAACTAGATCCTACTAAAAACATACAAAAAAACAATGCCAAAAAGCGTATAAATTATCCGCTCATCACAACACCAAACTTAAATTGTTGCTTGTCCCCAAGCAACTGAAAATCAAATAGGATAAAAAGAAGAGAATATACTATAAATTCCAAACTATCAATGAAGCATAGCTCCAATCAGATGAGCGGGACTTGTAGCTTTTTGACTCTTGAATAGTTTTGGCATCTCACTTTATCCATTGAGGTTCAGAATGATTGGCATCTATAGGAACACAGAGTTCAGATAGTGTTATTGATTCTCCTAGTTCAGTATGTTGATAATTGAACACAACTACTTTATGAGTCTTGGTCGTGGCCCTAAGCACTTTGTTTTCCAGTATTACCACCGGATACATAAATGCCACACACACATAACTGGGTGAACCTTTTCAGATTGTGACTCAGCTTTGCTAAAGTCCCCAATTAGAGGTGTCCAGGGTTCTTAAGCACACTCTTCTTTTTCTTTGGACCTTGACATTAACCGCTCAGTCTCAAGTTTTCACTTGACACCTTCACGCCACAAGCACATGGTTAGGGACAGCTTGGTTTAGCCGCTTAGGTCGGGATTTTATTCCTTTAGGCCCTCCTATCCACTAATGCTCGAAGCCTTGGGATCCTTTTTATTACCCTTGCCCTTTGGTTTTAAGGGCTATTGGCTTTTTGCTCTTGCCTTTTGGTTTTAAGAGCTTTGGCTTTTTCTGCTTGCTTTTTCTCTTTTTTTTTTCTATTTTTTTCACTATTTTTTTTTCTGCAAGCTTTGTTCTTTGCTACTTTTTCTTAATTCAAGGATCATTTTTATGATTTTTCAGATTATCAAATAACATGTCTCCTTGTCATCATTCTTTCAAGAGCCAACATATTTAACATTCTTAAACAACAACTTCAAAAGATATATGCACTGTTCAAGCATTCATTCAGAAAACAAGAAGCATTGTCACCACATCAATATAATTAAACTAAGTTCAAGGATAAATTCGAAACTCATGTACTTCTTGTTCTTTTGAATTAAAATAGTTTTCATTTAAGAGAGGTGATGGATTCATAGGACATTCATAACTTTAAGATAAAGTTACTAAAGACTAATGATCATGTAATAAGACACAAACATGGATAAGCACTTAACATAGGGAAAACAAAAAACAGAGAATGTAAGAACAAGGAATGAGTCCACCTTAGTGATGGTGGTGTTTCCTTCTTGAGGAACCAATGATGTCCTTGAGCTCTTCTATGTCTCTTCCTTGTCTTTGTTGCTCCTCCCTCATTGCTTTTTGATCTTCTCTAATTTCATGAAGGATGATGGAGTGCTCTTGATGTTCCACCCTTAATTGTCCCATGTTGGAACTTAATTCTCCTAGGGAGGTGTTGATTTTCTCCCAATAGTTTTGTGGAGGAAAATGCATTTGAGGCATCTCCGGGATCTCATGGTGATGAGCTTCATGCGTCTCTTGAGCTCCATGAATGGGCTCTCTTGTTTGCTCTATCTTTTTCTTAGTGATGGGCTTCTCTTCCTCAATGGGAATGTCTCCTTTTATGTCAATCCCAACTGAGTTGCATAGATGGCAAATGAGTTGGGGAAAAGCTAACCTTGCCATAGTGGAGGACTTGTCAGCCACCTTGTAGAGTTCTTGAGGTATAATCTCATGAACCTCCACCTCTTCTCCAATCATGATGCTATGGATCATGATGGCCCGGTCTATAGTAACTTCAGACCGGTTGCTAGTGGGAATGATTGAGCGTTGAATGAAATCCAACCATCCTCTAGCTACAGGCTTAAGGTCCAGTCTTCTCAGTTGAACTGGTTTGCCTTTTGAGTCAATCTTCCATTGAGCTCCTTCCACACATATGTCCATGAGGACTTGGTCCAACCTTTGATCAAAGTTGACTCTCCTTGTGTAGGGGCGTGCGTTCTTTTCCATCATTGGCAAGTTGAACGCCAACCTTACATTTTCTGGACTAAAATCTAAGTAATTCCCCCGAACCATGGTGAGATAATTCTTTGGGTTCGGGTTCTTACTTTGATCATGGTTCCTTGTGATCCATGCATTGGCATAGAACTCTTGAACCATTAGGATGCCGACTTGTTGGATGGGGTTTGTTAGAACTTCCCAACCTCTTCCTTGGATTTCATGTCGGATCTCTAGATACTCATTTCTCTTGAGCTTGAAAGGGACCTCGGGAATCACCTTCTTCTTGGCCACAACATCATAGAAGTGGTCTTGATGAGCTTTGGAGATGAATCTTTCCATCTCCCATGACTCGGAGGTGGAAGCTTTTGTCTTCCCTTTCCCTTTTCTAGAGGATTCTCTGGTCTTGGGTGCCATCAATGGTAATGGAAAAAAAAAAGCTTATGCTTTTACCACACCAAACTTAGAATATTGCTCGCCCTCGAGCAAGAGAAGAAAGAATAGATGAAGAAGAAGAAGAAGAAATGGAGGAGGGGGAGAGAGAAATGTGTTTTGGCCAAGAAGGGGAAGAGAGGGTTCTTTTGTGTGAAAATGAAGAAGAATGGAGGGCTTTATATAGGGAAGGGAGGGGGGTTAAGGTTCGGCCATATGGGTGGGTTTGGGTGGGAAATTGATTTTGAATTTTGAAGATAGGTGGAGTTTATGAGGTAGGTTTATGGGGAAGTGTGGATGATGTGAGTGGTGAAGTGGTGATAGGGAAGAGAGATTGAGGTGATTGGTGAAGAGTTTTGGGGAAGAGTGTTTATTGGGAAGAGAGGATGAACATTGAGAAGAGGGAAGAGAGTGAGTGGTGGTAGGTGGTGATCCTGTGGGGTCCACAGATGCTGAGTTGATCCTGTGGGGTCCACAGATTCTGAGGTGTCAAGGATTTACATCCCTGCACCCATTAGGCATGTAAAATGCCTTTGCATGCAATTCTGGCGTTTAAACGCCGAATTGATGCTTGTTCTGGGCGTTCAACGCCCAGATGCAGCATATTTCTAGCGTTGAACGCCAGCCAGATGCTTGTTTCTGGCGTTCAGCGCCAGCTCTTCTTCACTGTGCATTTCTAGCATCTGAACGCCAGGATGCTGCTTGTTTCTGGCGTTCAACGCCAGAAACATGCTCTGTTCTGGCGTTGAATGCCAGACAGATGCTCCTTACTGGCGTTTAAACGCCAGTGAGATCCTCCTCCAGGGTGTGATTTTTCTTCTGCTGTTTTTGATTCTGTTTTCAATTTTTATATTTATTTTGTGACTCCACATGATCATGAACCTAATAAAACATGAAGTAACAATAAAAATAAAATTAGATAAATAAAAATTGGGTTGCCTCCCAACAAGCGCTTCTTTAATGTCAATAGCTTGAGAGTGAGCTCTCATGGAGCCTCACAGATGTTCAGAGCATTGTTGAGACTCCCCAACACCAAACTTAGAGTTTGGATATGGGAGTTCAACACCAAACTTAGAGTTTGGTTGTGGCCTCCCAACACCAAACTTAGAGTTTGACTGTGGAGGCTCTGGTTGACTCTGTTTTGAGAGAAGCTTACTGTGCCTCTTTTCCATGTTTACAGAAGGATGACCTTGAGTTTTAAACACAAGGGAGTCCTCATTCAATTGAAGGACTAATTCGCCTCTGTCAACATCAATGACAGCTCTTGCTGTGGCTAGGAAGGGTCTTCCAAGGATGATGGATTCATCCTCATCCTTTCCAATACCTAGGACTATGAAATCAGCAGGGATGTAAAGGCCTTCAACCTTTACTAACACGTCCTCTACTTGTCCATAAGCTTGTTTTCTTGAACTGTCTGCCATCTCTAATGAGATTTTAGTAGCTTGCACCCCAAAGATTCCCAGTTTCTCTATTACAGAGAGGGGCATGAAGTTTATCCCTGAACCAAGGTCACATAGAGCCTTTTCAAAGATCATGGTGCCTATGGTACAAGGTAACTAAGAACTTTCCAGGATCCTGTTTCTTCTGAGGCAATGTCAGTTGATCCAGATCAGTTAGTTCATTGGTAAACAAGGGAGGTTCATCTTCCCAAGTTTCAATACCAAATAATTTGGCATTCAGCTTCATGATTGCACCAAGGTACTTGGTAACTTGCTCCGTAGTAACATCCTCATTCTCTTCAAAAGAGGAATACTCAGCAGAGCTCATGAATGGCATAAGGAGGTTTAATGGAATCTCTATGGTCTCTAGTTGAGTCTCAGATTCCTTTGGTTCCTCAGAGGGAAACTCCTTATTGATCACTGGACGTCCCAGGAGGTCTTCCTCACTGGGATTCACGTCCTCTCCCTTCCTTACAGGTTCGGCCATGGTGATCAATTCAATGGCCATACACTCTCCTTTTGGATTTTCTTCTGTATTGCTTGGGAGAGTACTAGGAGGGATTTCAGTGATCCTTTTACTCAGCTGGCCCACTTGTGCTTCCAAATTTCTAATGGAGGACCTTGTTTCATTCATGAAAATTACAGTGGCCTTAGATAGATCAGAGACTAAGTTTGCTAAATTAGAGGTATTTTGTTCAGAGTTCTCTGTCTGTTGCTGAGTGGATGATGGAAAAGGTTTACTATTGTTAAACCTATTTCTTCCACCATTATTAAAGCCTTGTTGAGGCTTTTGATCCTTCCATGAGAGATTTGGATGATTTCTCCATGAGGGGTTATAGGTATTTCCATATGGTTCACCCATGTAATTCACCTCTGCTATTGCAGGGTTCTCAGGATCATAAGCTTCTTCTTCAGAAACTGCCTCTTGAGTACTGTTGGATGCAGCTTGCATTCCATTCAGACTCTGAGAAATCATATTGACTTGCTGAGTCAATATTTTATTCTGAGCCAATATGGCATTCAGAGTATCAATTTCAAGAACTCCCTTCTTCTGAGGCGTCCCATTACTCATAGGATTCCTCTCAGAAGTGTACATAAACTGGTTATTAACAACCATGTCAATGAGTTCTTGAGCTTCTGCAGGTGTTTTCCTTAGGTGAATGGATCCACCTGCAGAAGTATCCAATGACATCTTAGCTAGTTCAGACAGACCATCATAGAATATATCCAGGATGGTCCATTCTGAAAGAATGTTAGAAGGACACTTTTTGGTCAGTTCCTTGTATCTCTCCCAAGCTTCATAGAGGGATTCACCTTCTTTTTGTCTGAAGGTTTGAACATCCACTCTAAGCTTACTCAGCTTTTGAGGAGGAAAGAACTTGGCTAAGAAAGCCTTGACCAGCTTATCCCAAGAGTTCAGGCTATCCTTAGGTTGAGAGTCTAACCATATTCTAGCTCTGTCTCTCACAGCAAAAGGGAAAATCATGAGCCTGTAGACTTCAGGATCTACTCCATTACTTTTAACAGTATCACAGATCTGCAAGAATTCAGTTAAGAACTGAAAAGGATCTTCAGATGGAAGTCCATGAAACTTGCAGTTTTGCTGCATCAGAGAAACTAATTGAGGTTTCAGCTCAAAATTGTTTGCTCCAATGGCAGGAATTGAGATGCTTCTTCCATGTAAATTGGAATTATGTGCAGTGAAGTCACCAAGCATTCTCCTTGCATTATTAGTTTCCTCTTCAGGGTCCTTTCAGATTCTGGATCTGCTTCAACAAGAATATTCTTGTCCTTGCTCCTGCTCATATGAAAAAGGAGGGAACAGAAAAATAATAATAGGGATCCTTTTTGCCCAGGTATAGAGGTTCCCTTAGGTGAGTGGAAGAAGAAAAGAATGTAATGTAAAGAAAGAAACATAAGGGTGAGGAGAGCAGAGATGTGAGATGAAGAGAAGTATTAATAGATGAATAAATAAATAGAAAGAGATGAGAGAGAAAGAGAATTTTTGAAAATTATTTTTGAAAAATGGTTAGTGATTTTTGAAATTAGTTTTTGAAAAAGGTTAGTAATTTTCGAAAATTAGGAATAAAATTAAAATCAAAAAATAAAAATAATTAGTTAATTAAAAAGAATTTTTTAAAAAAAGGGAGATATTTTCGAAAATTAGAGAGAGAGGGTTAGTTAGGTAGTTTTGAAAAAGATAAGAAACAAACAAAAAGTTAGTTAGTTAGTTGAAACAAATTTGAAAATCAATTTTGAAAAGATAAGAAGATAAGAAGTTAGAAAAGATATTTTAAAATCAATTTTTTGAAAAAAATATGATTTTGAAAAAGATAAGATGAAAAGATATTTTTGAAAAGATATGATTGAAATTAGTTTTGAAAAAGATTTGATTCTAGAACTTAAAGTTTGAATCTTTCTTAACAAGTAAGTAATAAACTTGAAATTTTTGAATCAAAACATTAATTGATGATGTTATTTTCGAAAATTATGTGGTAAAGATAAGAAAACGATTTTTGAAAAATATTTTAAAAATTTTCGAAAATAAATAAGAAAAGTGAAAAAGATATGATTTTTGAAAAAGATTTTGAAAAAGATAAAATTTGAAAATTTGATTTGACTCATAGAAAACAACTAGATTTTAAAAATTTTTGAAAAAGTCAACTCAAATTTTCGAATTTTATGAGAGGAAAAAGGGAAAGATATTTTTTTGATTTTTTTGAATTTTTTTATGATGAGAGAGAAAAACATCAAAATGATGCAATGCATGAAAATTTTTAGATCAAAACAATGAATGCATGCAAGAATGCTATGAATGTCAAGATGAACACCAAGAACACTTTGAAGATCATGATGAACATTAAGAACATATTTTTGAAAAATTTTTTTGATACAAAGAAAACATGCAAGATACCAAACTTAGAAATCTTTCATGTTCAGACACTATGAATGCAAAAATGCACATGAAAAACAAGAAAAGATGCAAAACAAGAAAACATCAAGATCAAACAAGAAGACTTACCAAGAAGAACTTGAAGATCATGAAGAACACTATGAATGCATGAATTTTTCGAAAATTTTATGCAAGAATTTTTAGAAAAAAATGCAATTGACACCAAACTTGAAATTGACTCAAGACTCAAACAAGAAACACAAAATATTTTTTTTTATTTTTTTATGATTTTATGATTTTTTTTTTGGATTTTTCGAAAATTAATGTGAAAAAGAAAAATAAGGATTCCAAAATTTTTAATATGAATTCCAGGAATCGTGTACTCTTAGTCTAAAGCTCCAATCTGAGGGTTAGGCATGGCTTACTAGCCAGCCAAGCTTTAGAAGATATTGATACCTTCCATGTATAGAGCAACTAAGTGTGTGAAGATCAACAAGCTCTTGTGATGATAAGTTGAAACCCCAGTCCAAAAGATTAGACATGGCTTACAGCCAGCCAGGATTCAACAAATCATCATGAAACACTAGAATTCATTCTTAAAAATTCTGAAGAAAAATATATTTTTGAAAACATTTATTTAAAAATTTTTTTTTGAAAATATTTTTGAAAATAAAACAAAAAGAAAATTACTTAATCTGAGCAACAAGATGAACCGTCAGTTGTCCAAACTCGAACAATCCCCGGCAACGGTGCCAAAAACTTGGTGCACAAAATTGTGATCTCAGGCAACGGCGCCAAAAACTCTGTACGCACGTCTTAATAAATCGTTTTTCAGTCACAACTTCGATACAACTAACCAGCAAGTGCACTGGGTCGTCCAAGTAATAAAACCTTACGTGAGTAAGGGTCGATCCCACGGAGATTGTTGGTATGAAGCAAGCTATGGTCATCTTGTAAATCTCAGTCAGGCGGATAATAATTGATTATGGAGTTTTCGAAAATAAATAATAAATAGACAGAAAATAAAGATAGAAATACTTATGTATATCATTGCTGAGAATTTCAGATAAGTGTATGGAGATGCGTTCGTCCCTCTGAACTTCTGCTTTCCTGCTGTCTTCATCCAATCAGTCCTACTCCTTTCCATGGCTGGCTTTATGTAAGGACATCACCATTGTCAATGGCTACTTTTCATCCTCTCTGGAAAATGGTCCGATGCGCTGTCACTGCATGACTAATAATCTGGAGGCATCACCGTGGTCAATGGCTGCATCATATCCTCTTGTGAAAATGGTCCAAATGCTCTGTCACAGCACGGCTAATCATCTGAGGTTCTCGATCATACTGGAATAGGATTCACCCTCCTTTTGCGTCTGTCACTACGCCCAGCACTCGCGAGTTTGAAGTTCGTCACAGTCATTCAATCCCAGAGTCCTACTCGGAATACCACAGACAAGGTTTAGACTTTCCGGACTCTCATGAATGCCGCCATCAATCTAGCTTATACCACAAAGATTCTGATTAAGAGATCCAAGAGATACTCATTCAATCTAAGGTAGAACGGAAGTGGTTGTCAGGCACGCGTTCATAGGGAATGATGATGATTGTCACGTTCATCACATTCATGTTGAAGTGCGAATGAAAATCTTAGATGCGGAATAAGTTGAATTGAATAGAAAAACAGTAGTACTTTGCATTAATTCATGAGGAACAGCAGAGCTCCACACCTTAATCTAGGGGAGTGCAGAAACTCTACCGTTTGAAAATACTTAAGTGAAAGGTTCAGGCATGGCCGAATGGCCAGTCCCCATGATCTAAGAACCAGACGTCCCAAGATGATCCAAAGATCTCTAATACAATAGTAAAAAGTCCTATTTATACTAAACTAGTTACTAGGGTTTACAGAAGTAAGTAATTGATGCATAAATCAACTTCCGGGGCCCACTTGGTGTGTGCTTCGGCTGAGCTTGAATGTTACAAGTGCAGAGGCTCTTTCTGGAGTTGAACGCCAGGTTGCAACGTGTTTCTGGCATTCAACTCTGGTTCGTAACGTGTTTCTGGCGTTTAACTCCAGACTGCAGCGTAGAACTGGCGTTCAACGCCCTTTTACGTCGTCTAAACTCGGCCAAAGTATGGACGATTATATATTGCTGGAAAGCCCTGGATATCTACTTTCTAACGCAATTGGAAGCGCGCCATTTTGAGTTCTCTAGCTCCAGAAAATCCACTTTGAGTGCAGGGAGGTCAGAATCCAACAGCATCATCAGTCCTTTTTCAACCTCTGAATCTGATTTTTGCTCAAGTCCCTCAATTTCAGCCAGAAAATACCTGAAATCACAGAAAAACACACAAGCTCATAGTAAAGTCTAGAAATGTGAATTTAACATAAAAAATAATAAAAACATCCCTAAAATTAACTAGATCCTACTAAAAACATAAAAAAATGCCAAAAAGCGTATAAATTATCCGCTCATCACCTATCTGAGAGCGAATCTGAAGCGTCATTTGAGGAAGAAACAAGCTCATCTTCTACTGATTCTATTGATTTACGCGCAGTTAATATGGCGGAGCCCTGAAGGATTACTCTCCTGGAAGCAGGAGCTCCGTACTTTAGACTGCCACCGTATCAAGTGCATCACCCAAATCTGGCCGCATATTTTGAACTGAAGACTGCACTAATCAACCTACTTCCTAAGTTTCATGGCTTATCTGCTCAAGAGCCTCTCAAGCACCTCAGAGATTTTCATATAGCCTGCTCAACTGTTAGGCATCATGGTGCATACGAGATTGCTATTTTTCTATCCGCCTTCCCGTTTTCTCTCAAGGAAAAGGCGAGGGAGTGGTACTACACTCAGCCTGCGGTAATTGTTACTAATTGGGATCTATTCAGAAGGGAATTCCTGGATAAATACTTTCCTGCTGAAGTTACTGATAGACTGAGGAAAGAGATCTCCTGCATTATTTAAGGTGAAACAGAGACTCTTTATGAGTATTGGGAACGCTTCAGGAATCTCCTAGACTCCTGTCCCCACCACATGATTGACAAGTTGATGTTGATCAGCTATTTCACACAAGACATGAAGCCTCAAGACAGGACTACATTAGATGGTACGAGAAATGGCTCTCTGAAGAAGTATAAGAAGGTAGACAAAGCGTGGCCACTGATCACCGATCTAGCTGAGTCTACTCGGAACCACAGGCACCGGAACAACCATCCCAAAGCTATTACGGAGGTCTCCTCTAGTAGTGACACTGTTGCTCTCACACAGACTCTGGGAGAGATGACCAACATACTGAAGCAGCTACAGTTGAATCAACAACAACCTCAGCCTCCTCCACAACAAGAGTGTCAATAGCTGGTTCCTCAGAGAGTGTGCGGAATATGTGCATGCTATACTCATTACATTGATGAGTGTCCACAGCTCCAACAAGAAGACACCACCTTGGCAGCTACCCATAACTTCTATGACCACCCAAATCATGGATACAATCAACAGGGCAGTAATTCTAACCAAGATAGGAACTACAGTCAAGGTTGGCAAGACAACTCCAATCAGGAATGGAGGGATAACTCTAACAAAGGGTGGAGAGGTAACTCTAACCAAGGATGGAGGGACAGCTACAACCAAGGAGGTAGAGATAATGGTGGCAGTCAGAGGTGGAACAACAACAGCAATCAGCAGAACCGATATCAACAGAACCAAAACCAGCTTTACAGAGCGCCTCACCAAAGGCAAGCCCAGGTACCTCAAAACAACCAGCAGCAAGCCCCTCAAATACCTTATCCCTCTTCCTCTTCCAATGATGAGTTTCTTCACTCTATTGCTCAGGGACAAAAAAACCTTCAGAATTCAATTAACTCTACCATAAACGATCTTAACACCATCTTACAAGCTCTCATCTCCCGGTTGTAACCACCTTCCACCCTCAACTATCAACCTGCAGGCTCCAGTGCACTTCCCTCTCAATACCTAACCCCAAAGGAGGAATCAATGCCATTACTTTAAGGTCCAGAACCATACTGCAAGAGAGAAGTCATGAGGAGCCAAGCTCAAAAGCAGACATCTCAGTTGAAGACATTGTTGAGGTAGAGGATACTGAAGAAGAGGCTGTAGTACAAGAAGTGGTTGAAGAAGAAGCAACCCCACCAAGGAATGAGGCATCAAAGGGCGCTGAAGCCACAGGAGACGCCACTCCTCTTCCATTTCCACACCTGGCTCGGAAGCCCAGGAAGTAGATGGAGCTAGATCCCAAGATGGTGGAGATCTTCAAAAAGGTTGAGGTAACCATTCCACTTTTTGATGCTATTCACCAGGTGCTTAAGTATGCTAAATTTCTAAAGGATTTATGCATAAATAAAGATAAAATACATAATTTAGAAACTATCCGTCTAGGTAGCTCTATTTCTGCTCTAATGGGTGCCATACCGAAAAAATATGGGGATCCGGGTCTATGCATGGTTACTTGTACTATTGATGGTATCCAGATTTTTTACTGCATGTGTGATTTAGGTGCATGTGTGAGTATTATGCCATTATCTGTATATGATGCTTTGAGGCTCCCTCCCTTAAAAAGGTTACAGCACGTTTTGTTTTGGCAGATAAAAGCATAATCTCGGTGGTTAGAATTGCTAAGGACATGCTCATGAGCATTAAGGGCCTCACATTCCCTATTGACTTTTACATTTTGGAGATGCCCCTTAATGACTCAGGAAGAGCATCATCCGTCCTGCTTGGAAGGCCATTTCTGAAGACTTCAAATTTTAAATTGGATGCTTTCTCAGGAACTTATTCTTTTGAGATAGATGGCAGAACAGTGAGCTTTAATCTGGATGAAGCTGTGAAGCACCCACCGGAAGATCACTCTATCTTCCAATGTGATATCATTGATGAAACTGTGGCTAAAGTTCATCAAGAAGAAGTAGAGGAGATGCACATGGAGCAAGGTACAAGTGTAGGGAGAACTTCTGAGCCTACTGAAGACACCTTGCCACCACACATAGCTCCAGAAGATCACGTGCCTAACCAGGAGCAGAAAATAGAACTAAAGCCCCTTCCACCCCACCTCAAGTATGCTTACCTTGAGGATAATCAGAAGCTCCCAGTTATCATTGCAAGGGAACTCACTTCCCAACGGGAGGAGCAGTTGCTTCGTGTGCTGAGAAGACACAGGAAAGCCATTGGGTGGAGCTTGGCGGATATAGTAGGCATCAGCTCTCAAGTCTGTGAACACCACATATTTTTAGAAGAGGGAACACGGCCTGTCCGTCAACCTCAAAAGAGGCTGAACCCCACTATTCTGGAAGTTGTCAAGAAGGAAGTAACCAGATTACTTGAAGCTGACATCATCTATCCAATCTCAGATAGTGAATGGGTCAGCCCAGTACAGGTAGTACCCAAGAAGTCTGGCGTCACAACAGTGAAGAATGAGCATGGGAACCTCATTGCAACTAGGGTGCAGAACTCATGGAGAGTGTGCATTGATTATAGGCGCCTCAACCAGGCTACTCGCAAGGATCACTACCCCCTTCCTTTCATCGATCAGATGCTTGATCGCCTGTCAGGTAAATCACACTACTATTTTCTAGAGGGTTAAAATGGCTATTTTCAAATTCATATAGCTCCTGAGGATCAAGAGAAAACAACTTTTACATGTCCCTTTGGAATGTATGCATATAAGAGAATGCCTTTTTGCTTACGTAATGCACCAGCAACGTTCCAAAGATGCATGATGAGCATTTTCTCTTATCTCCTTGAGAACTGTATAGAAGTTTTCATGGATGACTTTAGTGTGTATGGTGATTCGTTTGACCTTTGCTTGGATAGTTTAGCTAGAGTATTAGACACGTGTGTTAGTTCAAACCTTGTATTGAATTTTGAAAAATGTCATTTTATGGTAAAACAATGTATTGTTCTAGGACATGTTGTTTCTAATACTGGTATTTCAGTTGATCCAGCAAAGGTAGATGTCATTTCTGGTTTACCTTACCCCTCCTCCGTGAGGGAAGTTCATTTGTTTCTTGGTCATGCAGGTTTCTATCGGCGATTCATCAAGGACTTTAGTAAGGTAGCACTGCCTTTATCCCGACTACTGCAGAAAGATGTAGAGTTCGAGCTGAGCACAGACTGCATGGAAGCGTTTGATAAGCTGAAGATCGCTTTGACCCAAGCCCCTATTGTGAGAGGGCCGGAATGGAGTCAACCGTTTGAGATCATGTGTGACGCCTCCAATTATGCAGTAGGAGCAGCGCTGGCTCAGTGCGATGGTAAGGACCCTTTTATAATTGCCTATGCTTCCAAGACCTTAGATGCTGCTCAGTCTAATTATACTACCATTGAAAAAGAGCTTCTATTTATTGTTTTTGCTCTGGATAAATTCCGAGCCTACTTACTTAGTACTAAGGTGGTAGTATACTCAGACCATGCAGCTCTAAAATATTTATTAGCTAATAAAGAGTCCAAACCAAGGCTAATACGTTAGATATTGTTGCTGCAAGAATTTGATTTAGAAATCAAGGAAAGGAGTGATTCCCAGAATTTAGTGGCGTACCACTTGAGTCGCCTAGAGTATATTCAGAATGATTCCACTCCTATCAATGATGCTTTTCCATTTGATAGCTTGCACACAATATCTGAAGTAGTTCCTTGGTACACACCCATAGCTAATTATTTTGTTAGTCGTACCTTCCCTCCTAATTTTAGTAAGCATCAAAAGGACAAGCTTAAAAGCGAGTCCAAATATTATATATGGGATGACCCATATTTATGGTGATGTGGTGCTGACCAAATAATTAGAAGGTGTGTGCCACAATCAGAATTCCAGTCAATTTTAGAGGTCTACCATTCTTCATAGAGTGGTGGACATTTTGGTCCTCAAATAACAGCTAGAAAAATTTTGGACTGTGGATTCTGGTGGCCCACACTATTTAAGGATGCCACTATTTTTTGTGAATCTTGCCCACAATGCCAAAGGTATGGGAATATATCCAAGAGGGATGAGATGCCCTAACAACTTATGTTGTTCTGTGAAATCTTTGATGTTTGGGGTATTGACTTCATGGGTCTATTTCCAAACTCTAATGGTTTCTTATATGTACTGTTAGCTGTTGATTATGTTTCTAAATGGGTGGAAGCAATTCCTACCCGTACTGATGATGCTAACACTGTTGTCTCCTTTGTTCGAAATAATATTATCTGTCGCTTTGGATCACCACGTGCAATTGTGAGTGATCAAGTTACTCACTTCTGTAACAGGAGATTAACAGGTCTACTAAAAAGACATGGCATTGTTCACAAGGTGGAAATGGCTTACCACCCCCAGAACAATGGACAAGCCGAGGTGTCTAACAGAGAGATAAAGCATATCATGGAGAAGGTAGTCAAGCCTCATCGAAAGGACTGGAGTTCCAAGCTTGCAGATGCGCTTTGGGCTTACCGGACAGCGTACAAGACACCAATCGGAATGAGTTCTTTCCGCCTAGTCTATGGAAAGGCATGCCACCTCCTAGTGGAGGTGGAGTAGAAAGCTTTCTGGGCGGTATGGAAATGCAACCTGGGATTGGCAGGAGACGGGGTTGAGTGGAAGCTGCAACTACAAGAGCTGGAGTGCCTCCGCCTAGAAGCTTATGAGAACTCCAGGCTATACAAAGAGAAAGTGAGGGCTGTTCATGACAAGAACATCATGCGGCGAGAGTTTCGACTTGCGGATTTAGTCCTTCTCTACAACTCCAGGCTGAGACTCATGCCAAGAAAACTACAATCCAGATGGGAAGGCCCCTACAGAGTGGAAAAGGCTGAGCCATATGGCATTTTCCACTTGAGTCACCCTTCGAGCCCCAATATCCTCAAGGTCAATGTACACCCCTTGAAGCTTTACCATGGTGAGAAGGTGAGGGACAACAAGGAGCTGGAGATCTTCCTCTTGGAGGATCCGCCAACAGAAGAAGACTGAGCTTCTAGACCGTCCAACTTAGGGACGTTTAAGCAAAGTGCTCGGTGGGAAACAACCCACCAAGGTATGATCATTCCTTTTTCATTCTTAGTCTTCTTTTATTTCATCTTCATCTGCGTTCATTCATATATCATACCTCATTACCTGCATTCTGTATAAAAAAAAGAGGGGCATTCGACGCCCCAGCGTCTATGGCGCGTCCGCGTCCTGTATGGCTGCGCCACAACTCACATTGAACAGAGAGTTCTGTGGGAGGCGTGCAAGAAGCGTCTTTTATGCACCATCACGCCCGCGCGAATGCGTACCTTCCATGTGTGCGCGCCTGCAGCTCTCCCGACCCACGTATGCATGCATCAGGAAATCAGCGTCAAACCCGTGTTGAAGAAAAAGTTGTGATGGAATGGGGTTAGCACTGCGCTAGCAGCACCACATTCCTCACGCGTGCGTGCTTCTGACGCGCACGTGTCCCCTTTCAGTTCTAGCCATGCACGCGTCCACATCCATACCGCGGATGCGTCGCATGGATTTATAGCCCCAGTGCAATCCAAACAAAGAGTTACGCTGGAGTGAGGCTGGATTCGCGCGATTCGCACGAACACTGTCACACGTACGTGCACCGGCGCGTATGCGTCCCTCATCTACACGCCGTGCGACTCAAGTCGCACGCTGCCCTGTTTAGCGCCCCCCAATCTTTTTCTTTTCTTTCTTCTTTCTTTCTTATCTTTTCTTTTTCAATCCTAATTCTTCCTTCTTCTTCCTCTTACTATTTTCTTAAATTCTTCTTCTTCTTCACCTTTTTTCTTGAATTATTTTATATTCTAATGCTCATTCTTTTCTTCCATATGATACTTTTAATTACACTTGATGCTTGATCTATGCTTCTCATGCCTCTTCCTTGCATGCCATTATCCCTCTTGCATCTCGTTATATGATATGCCCTGTTGATCTTCATTGATGACTTACTTGCATGTTATCCCGACCATGTATTTTAGCTATTATCTTCTCTGTGGCATTTATTCTCACTTGAAATTTCCCCCTTCTGGTTTTAGCTCTCTATATTTGACTTTCTTCTTCTTTCTTTCTTCCTTAAGATGGGTACCAAGAAAGGAAAGGAGAAGGCTACTGACAAGACATCAGCAAGGCAAGGCAGTAAAGGAACCTTGGCTAAGACACAACCCTCTACAAACGTCAAGCCACCCACAAAGCGGATAAAGCGAATCATCAAAGTCGATGAAGCTGAGAAAGCTTTTTATGCTAGGGACTCTGCACGGTTTACTAACCGTTATTGTGAGCAAATGTTCCCTATCTTGGCTGAGAGGAACCACAACAATGAGCACCTATTCATTCTTCTGACACACTTTGTGGATTTTGTGGAGCCCTGCATCGAGAGGAGATGATGAGGATTCTTGAGGAGGCAGCCGTGGGAGGCCAATTTATCATAGGTAGTTGAATTCTACTCCAATTTTCACCTGCCGACCCTGCAGTCTATTTATGTTCGTCAAAAGCAAGTTCCCGTTTCCAAGGGGGCCATTCAGAGAGCTTTGGATCTTCCACTCAAACTAGAGGGGTTGGACGCCTATCAAAAGGCCTCTTTCAAGCGCCAGACATATCAGTTTGACTGGAACAGCGTCCTAGGCGTCATTGCACAACCTGGCAGCAAATGAATCTTTAGCCAACATTGGACTCAACCTAAGATCATCTCAGCTTCAGCACTTACATTGGAGGCTCACGTGTGGGCACAGACTATGTCCCACTATGTCTTTCCGAGCACTCACGCGTCCACCTTCACTGCGAACATGGCTGTCTTCCTCTGGTGCATTCTCACAGAGCAGCCTCTCAATCTACCAAGGCACATCCCGCAAGCCATGGGACACGTATAGATCACGGGTAACCTTCCATTTCCCGCATTGGTTTCGGATCTTGTCTCTGCAGCTGGCATCTCCTATAGGGCTGGAGACACCAAAGCCATGATCCCACGGGCTGATCAGTATGTCCCGAATGGGAAGTATATCAGACCCCTAGTTTTCTCTGCTAGCCGCAACCCAAGACCATCTGTGGACACCCCTCCTACGTCCGCTCCACTGCTCAGATGTTCCTTCAGATCCTTCAGAGGCTAGACCAGCAAGATCGGCAGAAGGAGTAAATAGAGCACCGCAACAAGCACCGATACACCTATCTGAAGGAGCTCATTGTTTGCACTCACCCACCTCCGGAAGAAAAGGATACCCCAGACTCCACTTCACCTACCAGCACGGACAACCAAACCGAGCCCGACTGTGGAGGTGATGTTACCAGCCCCACCTTGCTCCTTACGGATGGCACGGAGGACCCTGCCAAGCCTTAAGTGTGGAGAGGTCAGTACCTGACTTCTGGAGGTAACCACTCTCTCTCTCTTAACACCAATATGTCATTTCTCTTTAGTCAGATAGGATAGATTGCATAATAATAACTGCTTGCATATATCTTCTTCTTGGTTGAAATAATGAGTTCCTTCTCAAGACCCTATTCTAAGAGCATTTCACTGATTCAAATTTAAAAATTTATGTTGAACTTGTTTGGAGATTGTAAATTGCAACATAGTTTAGAGCTAAGAACACACAACCTGTGAGATTTTGAGCTTAATTATATGGTTACATTATTTAACCATGATTTTTCTTCTTGCGTATTTTCTTCTCTATGATTGTAATCTCTGCTTTGCTTCATTCTATATCACCATTGTTTAGTGTATATTCATGCATACATATGATTGAGGCCATCATTTGTTATTAGCTTATTTATCCCAAATAGCCTACCCTTTCATTTGTCCTTGTTTGCCACTTTGAGCCTTTTTAACCCCCAATTATTCTTTATATTATCACATCACTAGCCTTAAGTGGAAAAATAAATAATTACCCCAATTAAATCTTTGGTTAGCTTAAGATGAAGATTGCATGTCAATTAAGTGTGGAAAAGTGTGGGAACTTGGGTTGATGAGAGTGTGTATTATTTTATTGACAAATAGTGAAAATTTGGGTGCTACTCATGTGAAACTATGAAAACCATATGCATTGGTTTAACTAAGCTTCAAAAAAAAAATTTTAAAAAAATATTTTTTTATATAGGGGAATAAAACCACCCCAAATGTTAAGTTCAATAAAGAGATCAATGCATATGAGACAAACTAAAAGAGCATTTAAATACGTGAGTATGTGAAAACTACAAAAGTGAGATTATGGGTAGCTAGGCATGATTTTAGAAGCATCTAGAGTGTGTGTGTGTTAGGTGAGAACTTAGGTTGGTCAAAGATTCAATTTATAGCTCACTTAGCCATACATATATCCTTACCCTTACCTTAGCCCCATTACAACCTTGCAAAGACCTCATGATGTTTGCATTAGTACACTAGATAATTGTTGATTGGTTAGATGAAGAGCAAAGTTTTAGAAAGTATGATTAGAGGAGACCAGAGTAGATTAACCCTAAGCACCTGAGTAAGTAGAGTGCATATACATTTCCAGTGAGGGTTCAATGCTTGATTCTATGTTTTCGGCTTTCATAAGATATCTCCTTACAAGTTTACTTGCTTATCATGGTTTAATTTAAATTAGTGGAATTTGATTTTTGTTTGTCTTAAAAAACTTGTTCGCTTTTAACCAAGTAAGCAGAGACATCCTAGCATATAGTTGCATTCATAGGCTGCATTGCATAGCATGAGTCTCATCTTCCCCATTCATTATCTTGATCTCCTTGAGCTTAGCATGAGGACATGCTAATGTTTAAGTGTGGGGAGGCTGATAAACCACTATTTTATTGTTATTCTTGTGCTAAGTTGGGTGGTCTTTATCAATTCTCCATGCACTTATTCATGTAATTCGCATGTTTTACTAATCCTTCCCAGTTACATTCTATCGTTGAAAACTTTCTTCCTAAGCCCTTAAATTATCAATCTTTAATTCTCCCTTTTACCATTCGATGCCATGATCTGTGTGTTAAGTGTTTTCAGGCTTTATAGGGCAGGAATGGCTTGGAGGATGGAGAGGAAGCTTGCAAGAAATGGAAGGAACACAAGAAACCAAGGAGATGACCAGTGAGGACCGACGCGCACGCACACCTCACGCGTGCGCGCAACATGGCGCATTTCACAGCGACGGCGACGCGCACCTGACGCGTACACGCGAAATGCGCAGAAAACCAACGACACGGACGCGCATCTGACGCATACGCATGACGTGCGTAATATTCTACAACTGCAGAATTCGTTGGGGGCGATTTTGGGCTGAGTTTTGACCCAGTTTTCGACCCAGAAACACAGACTAGAGCCAGGGAACAGCAGAGACTCAGGACACATTCAGACATCCTCAAATTCATTAGTTTTTAGCTTTAGTTTTGAATCTTGGAAGAGAACACTACCTACTCCAGGGTTCTTCATAGTCATACCTTTTCTAGTTCTATATTTTGGATTGGATAATTGCGAAGAGTTGTTACCTCCGTGAAGTTTTAGCATTACAGTTTGTTATCTTATTCCCTTTCCTCTTTTATTTACAATTTATGTCATTCAGAGTTACTTATGGATATTTCTGATTTTAGGATTTATTAATGCAAAGAACAATTTTCCAATTAAATTCATTGCCTATCTGTTTGTTTCCAATTAATTCAATTATCATGTCTTCTTTCTACCCCTTGTATGTGTATGTCGAAAGAGCATCCATATCAATGGAGTAGACTCCTAACTTGACTTGGGAGTTGATTAAGAGGAGACCCTTGAGTTGGAATACTCAAGTATTAATTGGTAATTGGAGATTGCTGGCTGGCTCTCTAGTCACTAACGCTATTCCTTCCCAAGGGAGAGGATTAGGACTTGTGAATAGAAGTTGGCTTAACTACTTGACTTTTTTTTATTCGGTAAAGGTTAACTAAGTAGAAATAACAACCTCTTACTATTAATTTTGGGAAATTCCAACAAGGATAGAACTTCTGATTAATCTTCTCCCAGTCAAGGCTTTTTATTCTTAATTAATTAAATTCTCTCGTTAATTCTCGTTGCTTTAATTGCATTTTCCAACACTAAAACTCTCAGAAAATCCCTGATCAATAAATAGTACTCTCTTAGCAACTCGTTGGGAGACGACCTGGGATTTCTACTCCGAGTATTTTATTCTTAATTTGTGACAACCCTTTTTAAATTGATACGCGAAATTTTCGTTGGTTAGTTCACTATAAATTCTTAATCGAAAATTTTCGGCACGTCAGCTAGCCAATGTCGTACTGGTCAAAAAGCCAAATGGAAAGTGGCGGCACTACAAGAAAAAGCCGTATTTGTAACAAAAAAAATTGTTACAAAACGTCGAAATTTTGAAACAAAAGGCTTTTGTAACAAAAAAGGGGTCGTTGCAGTAAGTCCCGTTACAAAAAGTTTTTGTAACAAAAAATGGAACTGTTACAATTCAATATGATATTTTGTAACAATTTTTTCTGATAAAAAAAACCAGAAGCCGTTACAAAAGTGGTAACAAATTTTGATCTTCAAAGTATTTTTTGTGACAATCTATTTTTTCCTATAAAAAAATTTTGTTACAAAATGTAACATAATTTTGTAACATTTTTTTTCTTTAGTTACAAAAGCAAATTAATTATTTTGTAACAATTTTTTTAATACAAATTGCATGCATAATTTACTAAATTATTTTTTAAATTAATATATTAACTATTTTAATAAGCAAGTCTACATCTATATAATATGAAAAAACATACATAATTCAAACAAGATCGTTTTAGCTAAAATTGTTTTCAAACAAAATAACATTAGTAAGTACATTGATTAGTTCTACAAGTTATATGTCTTGCATAAGTTCAACCAAAAGTTAAAAGTTCTAACATAGATTAGTGTCTCTATGAATCAAAATATTCTTGAGCCCTCAAGGTAGCATGTGGTCACCATTTCAGTACTCTTGTAAATAAGAAAAACCGAAACAAAAAATTAGAAACAAGATATAACACTAATTATAACTTTTCCACTAAGTTTTATCCAAAATGTTTAGAAAAATTTTGACAGAACCTCCCCTAAAACTTGGATATTTCCACCGTCTACGGTTCTAACAAAAATAACCAATTCACAACTTATGTCTCAGCCAATACCCAACCAAATTTATCAAACCAAATAATAGGACATTTGTCATTTTTCAACCATGACACAAGTAAAATGTGATAAATAGATCCATATACAAATTAAAGTATACTAGTATAAGATCAAATTAAAACTTTAAGACTATTTACCTGATCACGTCTAACAATTTGAAATGTCCTTCGACAACCAATATGTGGTACAACATGAAGATAGTACCTTCAAAATAATAATGGCAATGACACCACAGACAATAAGCACCAGAAGCAGCATGATGCACTTATCAGTAGCTACTTGATAACAGGAGGAAACGTAGAGTATAAGTCATGGCCGATGTTTAAAAAGTTTATATTGCATACAAACAAACAAAAATAAAATCAACCTGTATACCAATCTCCTTTACAAGCTGCGAGGCCTTCTTAATTGAAATTGAATTGAATCAAGCTTATTAATAATCCGACCCATTTGTTCAGTCTGCACAATTTTATGACAAGACACATCAAATGTTTGATAGGATATGATTTTCCCTTTTCTAACGTGAATTTGGCAGAAAACACTTACTTGGCCCTTCAAGGTAGTAGCAGTTTGGGTGCCTACTTTGATTGTTTGATGAACAACCTACATTTTGTATAAATTTAAGAATGAACATAAACAAGCAACAGTCTAATTTTGAATCTGATGTAAGTTACACCTGTTTAGATTTTTCCATAGCCTGATCAGTTTCATCCATTTGCTTCATCCCAACATTGATAAGTTCTTGATTAGACATTTATATACAATAAGACAAATAGATCAATTTGGTGAGATATATTCTTCGATCACTACACAAGAGAACAAAAACATGCAGAGAAAGGGCAAGTGTAACGACCCAATTTTCAGTACGCCTAGGACATACCAGAAACTGAGTGCTACCAATTTGTCATCCTAATTATTATCTATTATTTATTATATGAGCCTGATTCGTTGTTAAAAGCGTAGTTAGTTAGCGAGGTACTTTTTTTTGAAAACATTTGAATTAATAAACAGTATTATTTGTAATCAATTCACAAATAATAACAGGTAAAACAGTTATAAACAACCACACATAAATACATCACAAGTAGTTGACAGCATTCGGTGATTCAGCCTTTATTAGAAAATAGACTATTAGTTAGAACACCCCTAGATATAGCTAGATAATAACTATATACATATATATACATACAACATCCCAGGTCTTGACCTGTTCAAGGGGTCCCTAAGCTGGCACCTAGACTAGCCTAGACTCTATACTCGCCTAGTCCCTCTAAACTACTAAAGCGAGGGAAAGTACGTTCTAAGTCTTCAAAACTCAAGTCAGGTGGAACGTCACCAAAAGATGGAACATCATCTACTATTCCTCTGCACAATTAGACGTTGCCATATGACGTCTCTCTGGTACCTCATCAAGTTGCCACACAACAGGAGTCTCGTACACAGGATTTAGGCTAAAGTGCGCATACGAACGGGATGCAGACATTGGCTGGTCTCATAGTATATATATATAAACAGATAAAGAGATTTACCCTTGACTCAGAAGACTACCTAGAGCGGAATCCTCTTTGCGAAACGGTCATCAGTAGATTACGGAAGGGTACTTCTGCTTCCATCTGAAAGGGGAAGGGAGAGAGAAGGGGTAAGAACTGGGGAGTTCTTAGTAGGGTCGGGGTTATTAGTTAAGTTCATTAATTTGTGTCGCTTAGCAGATATATAGCAGAATACCGAGAAGTAGTGAACAGAAGATACAGATAAATAGAGAAAATAGAGAAAATAGAAAGTAAAACACAAACAAAAGAATACAAGAAAACAAAACATAGACACAGTGAATAGAATACAAACAAAGAAAGCATACATTCATTCAACAATCATAACAGAGGAAATGCACAACCAAGTATGATGCATGTCTGTCCTATGCAGGCCATGAGCTCACGTGTCGGTTTACACCTTGCAGCCCGACATTACCTAGGAACTAGTCCTAGATGTGGCTTATTTTCTGTAGGTGAACTTCGGCCTACAGAAATAGCACTCCCGTAAGTGAACTTCGGCTTACAGGAATAGTCTAAACACAACACAACAACTTTCTGTAGGTGAACTTCGGCCTACAGAAATAACACCTCTGTAAGTGAACTTCGGCTTATAGAAATGGTTTAATCACAACAACTTTCTGTAGGTGAACTTCGGCCTACAGAAATAGCACCTCTGTAAGTGAACTTCGGCTTACAGAAATAGCGCCCCTATAAGTGAACTTCGGCTTACAGGTATCACAACTCTCTGTAGGTGAACTTCGGCCTACAGGAGCAACACCCTGAGATACACAATTGATATTCACTGGAGGTGAACTTTGGCCTACAGGAATAACAACTTACTGTAGGTGAACTTGGGCCTACAGGACCTCTAGGGCCAATAGAAAAGCATCAGATGAACATATAATAGAATATCATGCCACAAGGCTTAACTCTTTATTTTTATACCATTCTCCTCTATTCTCTTTGTTATATTACTCTTTTCTCATTATCATCATTCAATATCATTCTCATTATTCATCATCACTTTCACATTCTTATGCAGTACTTCTTTCTTTCTCTATTCAATCATACTATACAAACTTTACATCTTTCACTTTTAAAATATCTTGGCTCAAACCATTTCTCTTTATCATATTACTCTTTTCACTTTGTCTTTTTACTCTGCTTTGATTACTCTTTTCTCTGTATCTCTTTACTTTTCTCTGGTTACTCTGTTCTCTGTGTTTCTTTACTCTGCTTTGATTTCTCTTCATAACATATGTATTTAAAGCTTATGTAAATTTCGACATGAATAGTTAGCCTGTCCCAAGTATAGGTTCATTAAGTCTATACTGAAACAGTTTAACTTTTCATATAATACCTAACCCTAGTCGTAACTCAAGGACTAACTATGTTGCCCTAGTTCGTTCACTAATCTTTGTCTGTTTTTCTGTCATTAAAAATTTACAGACTTTTTCTTTGATTTTTATCTTTTCTTTAACTTCTTATCTTTCCTTTATCTTTGCCTCACTAATATGTTATTACCACTCCCTAAGTGTTTTATGAAGGTAATTATGAGGTTCTGCGCTTAAAGTTATCTTTCTAAAGCTTTTACAGAAAACTGCCTTTTCTGTATTATTTTATTATTTTTATTAAAATATTATTTTTAATTAAATATTATTATTTAATATTTTATTATTATTTATTATTTTAATACTAAATTTTCGAAAATTAACTTACTTTTTACTTTTAACCTTTAAAATTCACTTTTTACCACCCGTAACTTTTAATATTTCTACTTTTACCACCCTAACTTCCAGAAATTACCATATAACCCCTTAAACACCAAAAATTTTACTTCCTTGCCCTTTCTAAGATCTAAAAGGTGTTCTTCAATGTTCTTCACCACACTCAAAGTGTTCTTCGTATTCTTCGTATATTCTTCAAATTCTTTCTCTGTTTTTACCCGTTTTTCAGTCTTTTCAGCAACCGATTTTACCAAAATTCAAAATAAATTTCAAGCCACTAAAACCCCATCTTTTCTACATGATTTTAAGATAAATTGAACCTCAATTTAAGCTCTAGGGTTTCGTTTTCCAGCAGCCACAAGAACACAAGTTCATAGCTTGAATTTCATCAAATTTCATCAAATTTTCACCAAAATTTCAACAAGAATTACTCATATAAACATTCAATTTCAAGCACAACCAAACCATATCATAATCACACAAATCAAACACAATCAATCAAGATTAAATTCGTCAAACCCTACCTTGATTTGCTGCTCCAAATCTGGTTACTCTTTGAAGTGTTCTTAAAGCACTTTTTCCTCCTAAAACACATCAAGAACAACTTTAAATTCACAAACTCTCAACTGACCAAATCTCCCTCAGCACGTTAGGAAGAGATATCACACCTTAGACTTGCTGGAAATTAACGTTTCTTGGCCCTCAAGTCAAGTTAAGCATGATTCCTAAGAAGAACATCAAGAAAACATGTTTTGCATGGTTTTCCTTGAAAACCGAATTGAAATGGGAGGGAGACAACCATCTCACCTTTTTTCCATCCTTGATAAGTTACATGGTTATGTAGAGGAAGAAGAGAGGATCTTTTTCGTGAAATCGGAGTTTTGATTTGAGTTTTAGTTCAGAAGAAACCAAGCTTCGAAGATTAAGTGTTCATGAAAGTTTCTCTCTTTTCTCTCTTGTTATTTTCGGCCAAAATGATGAAATGAGACAGCCTTGGAGGTCTTGGGGGTGTAAGGTGAGTTGTGATTGGTTGGCTTGGAGGTGGGTTAAAATAATATTAAAATATCTCAGGTGTATAACTACTAAAACTAGATGTATCGGAACACTCGTAAAAACATCTCTAAAAATTATTTTCTGAGCTACTAGCATAAAGGACACTAGTAACATATTTATTATGAGAATAGAACATGTATGATGAGGCCTTAGCATTGCTAAAGTCATCAGAGAGTCCTGGTGCTAAGCTGCACCAGTAAACCGTAAACCCGGTTAAACTGATTTTCTGTTTTTAACTAAAACGAACCAGGTAATCTTATAATATTATTCAAGAAGCTTCTAATATATAATGATAATATTATCCTATTATCTCTCTTCTCTCATGAATCGAGTCCGGTTCGTGAAACTGAGACTATTTACGAAAAATAGAATCAAAACTCCTAACCAATACGGTTCAAAAACAAGGTTCTTCGCGATTAAGTTATCGAGCTTGCCTCAGAAGAGGTTCTAGCTTAAGGATGACATAATGACAATGAGGATCGAGATACTTGTTGATATAGAAGAGGTGTTCTCTTTACTGATCTTCCAGAGAAATCCATGCCTTCAGAAAAGTTCTCGCGTACTCGAAAATCAGGGTTGTTACAGCAAGTGCCAAACCCCCAACCCAAAAATTCAAGTATCATGCCAACAAAGATGATGCCTGCTATGGCGATGCAAAAATTAGCATACAGATACAATGAAAAGATGATAGATGGAGACAGGTTACAATGGGAAAAACACAGATATGAATTCTAACTCAATGGAGAGTTTAGATCATCTTATTTATACACCTTCCATTGCATTAGGCATACATCCAATAAATCCATTTGCCTTTAAGGATGCCACCTTGAATAATCATGAAATTGATGAACTTCAGTGAATCAGGTGTATAGCCTCGGCAACTGTTTGTCTATAATCCCTCCCTCTTAAATATCATGTTGTGATGAACCATATAAAATCGAGGCCAGTGTAAGGCCATTAGAACAGTCAAGAATTTGATGAACTTGAAATAAGAATAAACTAAGTTTTGCAAATAAACTATAGCTCAAATATCAACTATCAACTTTCCAAATAATAGAACACAGATACAGAGTTTTAACCAAAATAATAGAACACAGAGGTCTAAACTCAATTCCAATCAATCACCAAGTCCACCACCATTACAATAAAGAAATAACCAGCTCAACAATAAGAAATTCAATATAATCCATCAAACTCAGAGGTCTCGGCAATCACTCGTTAACAATTCACAATTCACACATAATCAATCAACTTCACAAAATCCACAAATTCAATCAATCCACAGCCACAATTCAACACCCATATAGCCAATCAACTAATCACAACAATTAAACCTATTTACAGTTACTCAATTAACTTTATAGGCATTCTTAAATTAAAATCGTTTAAGTTAAACCCCCTACATCGATGTCGCAAATAAAAAAAACCAAAGGCGAGGTTATGACGAGGTAGCAACGATAGCATTAATTCCCACAGAAGCAGCAACAGCTCTGACGCCTCATACAGCAGCTACGTCATTCTAAATTACAATTGCAGTGGCTGTAACAGTTTCGAGAAACCGAAGACAAGGACATAAACAAAAATCGAATCAGAACAAGCGTGGCAAAGACAGGAAAACATGTAAATGAACTAAAATTGAAGAAAAGATCAGACCAAAACTATTAACAATAGCTCCAGTATTGGCTCCCAGTGGCGGCAGAGGGCTCTAGTGATGGCTGAGCAATAGGCAGAAATAAATGGAGACATGGCGAGTTGTATGGAACCCGATTAGTAACCCCCGACAGCCCTCTTTAGTAGTAGCAACAATCACAGTTTCGGTAACTAACAAATAACAGAACGGAAACAAGCTAGCAGAAGTAGGATAAAAGTAGAGTAAAAGTGGAAGTAGAACAAGTTAAAGGAGCGGAGGACCTAAACCAAAATAGGGGCAGCAAAGGCACCTCCATCGATGATTCTAGCGTGGAGCTCAGTGGTGGTCACAGCAGCTTCCGACAATCCCAGCGACGGCAATAGCAGCATGGTGGCCTCTGGCATCCTCCTTCGCGTCTCTCTCTATCTCGTCCTGCTTCTCGACAGTGACAACGCAGGGCAGCGGGGAAGGCACAAACAGCGCCCTTCCTCCTCTTCTTCACGGCTGGGACGAGGTCTACAGTGGCAACGGCAGCACTGGAGGCTTCAGTGGTGACCAAAACGGCCCTCTCCTCCTCTCCTCATCGCGTCTCCTTCCTCTGTCCCTCTTCCCTCTTCTCTGTTTCTTCCCCCCTTTTCCATCTATTTCCCCCCTTCGAGCTTTCCTTTTTGACTGTGTGTGTGAGACTAATTTAGGGTATAAATTAGGACATTTGTGATTTTAAGTTAAATTAGGTTTTGATTTGATAAATTAGGAAAAAATATATATAAGTAATATAACAATTTTACAAAATATTCATGATAGGTATAATAATTTAGAATTCAAATATAATACTATAAAGATTATTTTCAAAACGCATAAGATTTTATCTATCAATCTATTAACGAGCTCAAATAATTATTTCTAATTTAAATTATAAATTAAACATACTAATCACATTTTATAAAATACAGTTAAACTCGAAATATCAATTACCTAAATTAAATTATATGACCTTCTATTATTTTTCTATTGCTGTAACTTTAATTCTAATTTATATAAAATAACTAATTACAATAAAAATTATACATAAACATTAATTAACTTAAACTTAAACTATTTATAAAAATTAATTTAATCAAATCTAATAAATTAATCTTTAAGAGCTCAATTTAATAAAATAAATCATAATTTATTTATAATAGAAATTTCTTAAATTTAATTATATAATACTTCCATTATGATAAAATTACGTAAGAATCTTATTTAATTTAAAATGAAGTTATCTCCGAATTTATTTAATTATTTCTAATAAAATAATTTCTAAAATTTTAAAGATTAAACTTAATAAGATAAAATCACAATCTATTCATATTTAGATTTTTGAAAATGCGGGATGTTACAGATAGCAGACGAGATGACGACGAAGAGAACATTTTCCAGGGGCTACGCCGGTACTTCTTCTTCCGGCAGGATCTCCATTATGCTTCGTGGAGTGTAGACGGCGCAGCAGAGTATTCGTGGAGTAGAGAGCATGGGGACTTATGGTTTTTTACTGCACTACTTTATTACTTTTTACACTTCTGCTTTCAGTATTTTGGTTTTTTTCTTTTATATTTATTTACTTTTATTTATATTTATAATTTAATAAAATTTCTCTAAGTCACATGAATTAATTTTTAATTAATTTTTAAAAATTAATGAAGAGATACAATGTAAAAAATTTTAATTTTTGAAGCAAAATAAATTTATTTAAAAAAAAATATACACAATTTTTTTTACTCTTAAAGTGTTTAACATTTTGAAAAAAAATTGTTATAAAATATACTTATATTTTGTGACAAATAATTAACTTGTTACAAACAATATTGAATTTTGTGACAAATTAATTTTTTGTTACAAAACAATTGGGGTTTTTGAAACAAAAAGTTATTTTGTTACAAAACAATTGGAGCTTTTGAAACAAAAAAAAAATGTTACAAAATATTTTGAATTTTTGCAACTTGTTTTTTTTTGTTACAGAATATTGCAATATTTTGTAATAAAACACCATCTCGTTACAAAAACTAACATATTTGTAACAAAATAAAACAGGTTGTTACAAAATATTATCATGTTTTGTAACAACTTGTTTCCTTTGTTACAAAACATTATTCTTTTGAAACAATCACTAATTATTATTACAAAATACTATTTTTTGTAACAATTTTAAATTTGATACAAATTTTTTGTTACAAATGTTCCATTTTCTTGTAGTGCGGATGTGTATCGATTACACCGACCTCAACAAAGCTTCCCCAAAAGATCCCTACCCACTCCCGAATATCGACACCCTAGTCGACGCCTCGTCGGGATACAAGTACCCTTCCTTCATGGACGCCTATTCAGGGTGCAACAAGATCCTGATGCATCAACCCGCCCAAGAGAAAACCTCGTTCCTAACCCCAAAAGCAAACTATTGCTACGTAGTCATGCCATTCAGACTCAAGAACGCGGGGGCTACATACCAGAGGTTGATGAACAAAGTCTTTGCCAACCACATCAGGAAGCTGATGGAAGTCTACGTAGACGACATGCTGGTAAAGACACAAAGGGAAGAAGCGCTGTTACCCGACCTCGCCGAACTATTCGGCACTATAAGAAAGCACGGGATGAGACTAAATCCCATAAAATGCACTTTCGCGGTGGAAGCTGGCAAATTCTTAGGGTTCATGCTCAACCAGAGAGGGATTGAGGTAAACCCAGACAAATGCCAAGCTACACTTAACATGAAAAGCCCGACTTGCGTTAAGGAGGTACAATAGCTAAACAGAAGGCTAGCGGCCCTATCCAGGCTCCTAGCCGGATCGGCCATAAGATCTCTCCCTTTCTATGCAACCCTAAGGAATGAAAAGAGTTTCGAATGGACTCCAGAATGTGAACAAGCCTTTCAAGACTTCAAAACATTCCGGGGGCAGCCACCTATCCTAACCCGACCCCGACGAGAAGAAGAACTGATCCTATACCTCGTCGTGGAAAGTCGGGCGATAGCCTCCACCCTAGTCAGAGAAGATGAGAACGGACAACAACCCATCTACTTTATTAGTAAGGCTCTGCAAGGGGCTGAACTAAACTATCAAAAGATAGAAAAGTTTGCCTATGCCCTCATACTTACTTTTTGATGACTTCGACCATATTTTCAAGCCCACACCATCAGAATACGGACCAACCAACTCATGAAAGGTATCCTGTAGAAAACCGACTTAGCTGGAAGAATCCTACAATGGGCAGTCGAGCTGTCCGAATTTGACCTTAAGTACGAAGCTCGGAGAGCCATCAAGTCTCGATACCTGGCCGATTTCATCACGGAATACACTGACACCCCATAAACCCCCATTGACTAGAACCTCTACGTTGACGGCTCATCAAAGAAAGCCAGAAGTGGAGCAGGTGTTATCCTAGAAAGTGATCAGGGAACCCAACTCGAACTCTCCTTAAGATTCGAGTTTCCTGCCTCAAATAACCAAGCTGAGTACGAAGCCCTACTGGCTGGTTTATAGCTGGTTTATAGCTGGCTAGAGAAGTCGGAGCCCAAAAGCTTACCATCTTCAGTGATTCGCAAGTAGTCACCTCGCAAATAGAAGGAAGCTACCAGGCAAAGGACCCCACCATGAAAAAATACCTAGACAAGACCAGAGAGCAACTCGGAAAACTCATGGGATACGAGATCCGACATATACCTCGAGAACAAAATGCCCGAGCTGATGCACTTTCGAAACTAGCCAGCACCAAACCGGGGGGCAACAATAGAAGCCTCATCCAAGAAACACTACAAAACCTGTCAACCTCGGAAGAAGATAAGGTCCTAAACATATCAGACCAAGACCAAGGGTGGATGACTCCCATAATCAACTACCTCAAGTTCGAAACCCTCCCCATAGATAAAAAGGAGGTAAAAAGACTCGTACGATAAGCACAGTATTACACCATAGTGCACAACGTCCTATACAGGAGAGGGATCTCAACACCCCTCCTAAAATGTGTCCCGACCTCCGCTACAAAGGAAGTCCTAGAAGAAGTCCACAGTAGCATGTACGACAACCATCTCGGGGCACAAGCTCTTTCCAAAAAGGGACTTCGAGCCAGGTTTTACTGGCTGACCATACAAAAGGAAGCAACAGAGTTCATCAAAACATGCCCCCCATGCCAGAAGCACGCCAACTTTCACATCGCCCCGCCCGAAGAGCTCATCTGCATCTCTTCACCTTGGCCATTCGCGAAGCGGGGGCTAGACCTCCTCGGAGCATTCCTCCAGGGATCAGGACAAGTCAAGTTCCTTATTGTAGGAATAGACTACTTCACAAAGTGGATTGAGGCAGACTAAAGCGTCGAATGCCTTCAAGGTATAACCAGAAAGTAATCAAACAAAGCATCACTATTGACGACCTCATCCTAATCCGAAATGATATCGGAGTAGGTCAGTCAGGAAAAGGGAAGCTAGCAACTAACTGGAAAGGGCCATACCGAGTCACAGAAGTACTAGAAAAAGGTTACTACAAGGTAGCCGACCTCCATGGGTGGGAACTCCCGAGGTCATGGCACGCCTGCAACCTAAGAAGGTACTACAACTAAGAAAAAGGTCTCAGGCCAAGGCGCACTCTTTCTCCCCTAAAGGGTTTTTTTTAATGAGGTACCAAGCCAAGACCTAAAAGCTGCCTGACTAGTAGGGTAAGAACTCATATGTACACACTCTTATTTATATTTTTTATCTTACTACTTGAATAAAATTTTAAGATTCCCTAAAAATTTTCCTACCAAGACGCATTAATTTACGCTCAACATAAACGCAAATTTCATCGCCCGGCTAGGAAAGGTCGGCAAGGTAAAGCGATAAAGCCCAAGTTAATGATAGAAATTATAAAAAGTAACCCATATAAAGTGACCTGACGAGGTCAGACTAAAATGGGATTACTAGAAATAACTTAAGAAGGCCCGACAGAGAAGTCGGACCAATGAAAGGATCATTACAAAGGGAACAACACCATACAAAGGCCAAAATGGTTGAAAATGTAATAACCCTAGTTTTTGAAAATCAAATAATTAGTTATTTGTGATTTATTTTATTTGTTGATAATTTTATTTTAAGAAAATTATTTTTCTAAAAGTAATTAAATAGAGTTTCATGATAATTGAAGTTTAAATTAATTAGAATTTTATATAATTTTTATTGGATATTTGATATAATTGAAATTATAATTTTGGTAATTGAAAAATAAGAAAGAATTGTATACTTTAATTTAAATAATTCTATTATGAATGAATTATGTTATTAATTTGAATTCTTAGAGATTAATTTATTAAAAATTATTAGATTGATTTTTATAAATACTTTAAGGTTAAGTAAGTTAATATTTATCTACAATTTTTATTATAATTAGTTATTTTATAAATTGAAATTAAAGTTTCGGTGATAGAAGAATAACGAAAAGTTATATCATTTAATTTGAATAATTAAAATTGAGTTTAAACTATATTTTATTAAAATGTGATTAATATGTTCATTTTATATTTTAAATTAGAAATAATTGATTGAACTTAGCAATATAATTATAAATAATGTTTCTAAATATTTTTAATAGAGTATATTTGGTTTTAAAATTATTTTACCCTCAAATTTTATCAAAATATCTATTCATATCTATCCTTATTTCTTTATAAAATCCTAATTTCTAACCCTAATTCCCAAATCAAACTCAGAAACCCTAATTTTCCAAATTGAGAAACCCTAATCCACTAACCCCTCACCCTAGTACCGTTTCCTCCTTCATTCACCTTCAGCTTCATTCCTCAATATACACACACAAAACGAGAGAGAAACAAAAGATGGAGGAGGTACTTCCGCCACTGTGCCCAGCCATCGACCCACGCGTCGCTGCCATTTTTGCGCCGCCGCCGTCGCCCTCATCGCCGCTCCGTGGAGGCCGCAGAGAGGAACGCGAACCAGGAGCCTCCGTGTCGCGCTGCTGATCTGTCACTGTGCTGCTGCGTCGCCGTTGATGAAGATTTTGCCACCGCCATGAACTGCGAACAGAGGAGAGGGAAAGAGAGGAGTTCGCAAGGGAGAAGAGGAAGTAACACTGCCCTTCCATCGCCGCTGCTGCCAAGGTTTGTGGAAGAGAGTGTCGTCGTCGCCGTCGGTGGACTCCACTATCCGAGCCGCCACCAGAGAGAGCCACTACTACTATGTGTACAGAGAAGAGGAATGCCACGAGAATCAACGGACGAAGATGCTGTTTTGCCTCTGCTTATGGGTTTTGGAATCTGACAAAAGCGCCACTGCCACTGTTGAAGTTGATGTTGCTCTGGCCTTACTCTGGCTCTACTCTAAATTATTACTGCTGCTATTTGGCTGATTCTGAGGCCTTCTACCATCACTGGAGCTGCTCAAAATCACCATGGTTGCTACCCAGGAAATAGAACGAGTGCTGGAAATTGCTACTGCAACTGTCCCGAACCACTGTGGTTGCTGCCAAGGGAACAGAACGGATGTCAGAACCTAACAGAGTGCTGCTGCTGTCTATCGGAGATGCCAAACTATTACTGCTACTACTTTGAGATGATATAGCTACTATTAAGGTTGTTGTTGATAAGTGCAGCATTCCTAAATTCTATGGATTTCGACACTTTGAGGTAGAGGATAACGTTTTAAATTTAGAATGCCTATAAAGTTATTTGGATAAGTGCAAATGGTTAACAATGGTTAAGAATTTCTTAATTGACATGAATGACTTGAAATGCATTTGAAATTAGTTAGTTGTTGTGATTATTCTGAGCTGTGACTAAAATTAGATGCTGTTGTAAATAATGATTAATTTCATGTAATTTATTAAATTGATATATGATGGGTTAATTATTGAAAAGCTATCGTATGGATAATTGATGAATTGAGTTTGGATTGTTGCTGTGAATGTAACTGGTTTTGTTGTTATGAGAGATTAGTTGGTGGAATTAAGCTTGGATTGAGGTTGTGGAAATTTGATTGGTGTAGTATTAAAACTGATTTTGATTTGAGGCTGTGACTTGTGAATAATGGTTTAATTGTTTGAAAGTGACTAATTACTCAAATTCCTGGTTATGCTAACTTCTTGATTTAGTTGTAGAATTGAAATTTAATTGATGATGGTGGATATGGTTGCAAGCTTGTCTGAGAAATTATTGGTTACTGGATATGTTAATTTGACTGGATAATATTGTGTTGAGTGTTGAACTGATTTAAGCTTGTGCCCGGTCTGGAATTATTGTGATAATGGTTTGATTGTGACTGCTTTTTGATTATCTTAGAGTTGCTGGAAAATTCAGATTTTAGTTGATTATGTCAAGATGGTTGTTATTGTTGACTTAAGGTTAACTAGAGTTGATTTTGAGGACAGTTAAAGGATTAGAGGTTGATTACTTAAGTATTTTCTTGAAATATGATCTTTAGAATGAAACGGTAACTTTGCTAAAAACTAAATAACTTTAAAAATAACTAGAAATATGAAAAGTTGAAGCTTGGGATATTAGTTATGAATTCTTGAAGCTGGACTGGTTTACTTTATAAGAATGTTTTATGGAAACTCTGATTTTAATTAATGTTAGAATGTTGGTTGTTAAACTGATTTATCATGAGATGATTATTGAGATTCTGTTGTTGTGATAAATACTGATAAAAAGGCTGGTGAGTTGTTGAGAAAGAGAAAACCCGTAAGAGTGGCTAAGTCCGAATTTTAGGGGAAGTGTTGTCGAAATTTTATAAAAATATGAGGTTTTATTTGAAAAGTCATTTTAGATGATTTGAACTTGGAAAATTATATTATTTGTGTTTTACTTAGATAAGAAAAAAAATTACACTGTTTTGAATTTGGATTACCAAGGAAAGGTTTATCTTCAAGTTTGAATTATTTAAGAAAGAAATTATGTTTTGAGATATATTCAATATGAAGAAAATTATGCTTGGGGTTTGAAAAAATGAATTACCTTTTTAGAAGTTGGGTGAAATAATAATATTTGAATTTGAATAGTAAAGAGAAAGATGATTTTTGAGTCTTTCGGAAGTTAGCAAACTTGAGAAAGAGTTTCTGAACAAGAGTGTGGAATTGATAATTGGTTAAATTCGAGAAGTACCCACGAACTGAATGATCATTGATCTCGGGAAACCTATAAGTTGTTATTTTTTTTATATGCGGGAAAAACCCACGAACTGATAATCATTGATTATGGGAATAACCTACAAACTGTTGTATGTTGATCTCGGGTATAACCCACGAACAGAGGATCATTGTTTGCTATGTATTGATCTCGGGTATAACCCACGAACTAAGAATCACTGTGTTGTGTATTGATCTCGGGGAAACCCACGAACTAAAGATCTTTGTTTTGTTTGTGTGTTGATCTCGGGGACACCCACAAATTGAGGATCACTGTTCCCCTTGTGCGTATATTATGGGGTCGAGCTTTGCACCGACTGCCAGCTGTCACGAAGGAGTGGTATTCTTACCACCAACACGTATGCACTAAAGACACAAAGGAAAACCATATCTGGAACTTGTTCCTAGGTAATGTCGGGCTGCAGGGTGTAAACTGACACGTGAGCTCATGGCCTGCTTAAGACTGACATGCATCATATTGTTTGTGCACTTGCATTTGGTTGTGTTTGCTTGTATTACTTTGTGATTGTGTTGTTTGTCTTGTTGTGAATTGCTTGCATGTTGAACTAAATCTCTTGTTTGTACTATTAGTTTGTGAATGTATTAAACTGATTAAGAATTGATGTTTTGATTGAAAATTGATTATGTAGCTGAGAGATGGTTAATGTGACCAATTTTATATTTAGAATTTGTTTTGAGTTAGAGATTTTGAAAGAGGTAATTATCTAGATAAAATAAAACCAAGAGTATTTTGAAATAGGTTTGATAAAAATATAGTTTCCTTGAGTTTGTTAATTATTTGCATGTTAATCATTACTTTTACGGCATTCTCATTCCCTACTGAGAACGTGTGGTTTGTTCTCACCCCAAAATCTTCCACCCTTTTAGTGACACAGGTTCGAAGACTCAGTTTAAAGCTGTGAACGATTGCTGGACTATATTTACGAGTTAAGTTGTTTTCATAAAGTTCCCTCGCCCTTATTACTTTAGTTTTTATTTTATACAGAGGGATAGGAGTTGTACCTGAGTTTCATTTGAATTCTTTTGTATAATATTTATTATTAATAATAACTATGTGATTATTATTGCCTTTTGATATTTGACATGATTTTTGATAAACAAAAACAAAATTTTCTGGCTTTTTTTATTAAAAACTGAAATGCGATATCGAACTAAAGGCTCAAAATTTAAATAGTTAATAAAGAAAATAGGTTAGTAACGCCTTACTTTTGGTACGATCGTGACGTACTAGAAGTTGGGTCGTTACAATATGGTATCAGAGTAGTTCGTTCCTGTTAGAGTCTTGGGAATGGACAAACTATGCTTCATTGCATACTTTGAGTGTCTGTCATGCTTTGTGACTTGTTCTGATAACAAGAGTTTAAGTTTTATATGGATGACTGCCTAATGATTAACGTTATTAGTTTACCATTGCATACCTCATGGTATTAGGTCTGGCCAACTTAATACTAATGATTTATGTATATGGGAACACTAACGGGTTATCGTAGACGAAGTAGAAGTAATAGGTAATGCGAATTACGGGGTTTGGAATTGTTAGAGGTTCCGAAGTTAGCTTCGATTCAACGTATAATCTTTATTCGTGCCACGTGAACTCGTGTTATCTTTTTCTTCGTTGTCTCTATTGGAAATCTATGTTTTGAATTTCCTCCTTAGAATGTGATTTGATTGTTACCCAACCATACTTTGTCATTCTTGTATACCTTTGCTTTCCTATGAATCTGATTGCTTACGTAACTCTTTGAATATTCATCTTTGACAATGCCTATACTTTTTGTCCATATATTCTGTTTTCTTTTATTTCAGTTTGAACTTATTTTATTCTAGCAATTTTCGAGGGAAAAAATTTTTCTAAGGTGGGTAGAATGTAACAACCCTAGTTTTTGAAAATCAAATAATTAGTTATTTGTGATTTATTTTATTTGTTCATAATTTTATTTTAAGAAAATTATTTTTCTAAAAGTAATTAAATGGAGTTTCGTGATAATTGAAGTTTAAATTAATTAAAATTTTTATATAATCCTTATTGGATATTTGATATAATTGAAATTATAATTTTGGTAATTAAAAAATAAGAAAGAATTGTATACTTTAATTTAAATAATTCTATTATGAATGAATTATGTTATTAATTTGAGTTTTTAGAGATTAATTTATTAAAAATGATTAGATTGATTTTTATAAATACTTTAAGTTTAAGTAAGTTAATATTTATGTACAATTTTTATTATAATTAGTTATTTTATAAATGGAAATTAAAGTTTCGGTGATAGAAGAATAATGAAAAGTTATATCATTTAATTTGAATAATTAAAATTGAGTTTAAACTATATTTTATAAAAATGTGATTAATATGTTCATTTTATATTTTAAATTAGAAATAATTGATTGAACTTAGCAACGTGTTGATAAATAATATTTCTAAATATTTTTAATAGAGTATATTTGGTTTTAAAATTATTCTACCCTCCAATATTATCAAAATAACTATTCATATCTATCCTTATTTTTTTATAAAATACTAATTCCTAACCCAAATTCCCAAATCAAACTTAAAAACCCTAATTTCCCAAATTGAGAAACCCTAATCCACTAACCCCTCACCCCAGCGTCGTTTCCCCCTTCATCCACCTTCTGCTTCATTCCTCAATATATACACACATACAAAACGAGGGAGAAATGGAAGATGGAGGAGGTGCTGCCGCCACCGTGCCCAACCATCGAGCCACGCATCGCTGCCATTTTTGCGCCGCCGCCATCGCCCTCATCGCCGCTCCGTGGAGGCCACAGAGAGGAATGCGAACCAAGAGCCTCCGTGTCGTGCGACTGATCTGTCACCGTGCTGCTGCGTCGCCGTTGATGAAGCTTTTGCCACCACCGTGAACTGCGAATAGAGGAGAGGGAAAGAGAGGAGTTCGCGGGGGAGAAGAGGAAGCAACGATGCCCTTCCATTGCCACTGCTGCCAAGGTTTGTGGAAGAGAGTGTCGCCATCACCGTGGGTGTAGTCCACCGTCCGAGCCTCCACCAGAGAGAGCTGCTGCTACTATGTGTACAGAGAAGAGGAACACCGCGAGAATCAAGGGAAGAAGATGCTGTTTTGTCTCTGATTCTGGGTTTTGGAATCTGACAAAAGCACCACTACCGCTGTTGAAGTTGATGTTGCTCTGGCCTTGCTCTGGCTCTACTCTGAATTATTACTGCTGCTATCTGGCTCTTGCTGAGGCCTTCCACCATCACTAGAGCTGCTCAAAACCACCATGGTTGCTACCCAAGAAACAGAATGAGTGCTGGAAATTGCTACTGAAACTGTCTAGAACCACTGTGGTTGCTGCCAACGGAACAGAACGGGTGTTAGAGCCTAACAGAGTGCTACTGTCGTTGATCGGAGATGCCAAATTGTTGCTGCTACTACTTTAAGATGATATGGCTGCTATTAGGGTTGTTGTTGATAAGTGCAGCATTCCTAACTTCTATGGATTTCGACACTTTGAGGTAGGGGATAACGTTTTTAATTTAGAATGCCTACTAAGTTATTTAGATAAGTGCAAATGGTTAACAATGGTTAAGAATTTCTTAATTGACATGAATGACTTGAAATGCATTTAAAATTAGTTCGTTGTTGTGATTATTCTAAGCTGTGACTGAAATTAGATGCTGTTGTGAATAATGATTAATTTGGTGTAATTTATTAAATTGATATATGCCGAGTTAATTATTGAAAAGCTATCATATGGATAATTGATGAATTGAGTTTGGATTGTTGCTGTGAATGTAACTGGTTTTGTTGTTATGAGAGATTAGTTGGTGGAATTAAGCTTGGATTGAGGTTCTGGAAATGTGATTGGTGTGGTATTAAAACTGATTTTGATTTGAGGTTGTGACTTGTGAATAATGGTTTAATTGTTTGAAAGTGACTAATTACTCGAATTCCTAGTTATGCAAACTTCTTCATTTAGTTGTGGAATTGAAATTTAATTGATGATGGTGGATATGGTTGCATGCTTGTCTGAGAAATTATTGGTTACTCAATATGTTAATTTGACTGGATAATATTGTGTTGAGTGTTGAACTAATTTAAGCTTGGGCCCAGTATGGAATTCTTGTGATAATGGTTTAATTGTGACTGCTTTTTGATTATCTTAGAGTTGCTGGAAAATTCAGATTTTAGTCGATTATGTCAAGCTGGTTGTTATTGTTGACTTAAGGTTAACTAGAGTTAATTTTGAGGACGGTTAAAGGATTAGAGATTGATTACTTAAGTATTTTCTTGAAATATGATCTTTAGAATGAAACAATAACTTTGCTAAAAACTGAATAACTTTAAAAATAACTAGAAATATGAAAAGTTGAAGTTTGGGATATTAGTTATGAATTCTCGAAGCTGGACTGGTTTACTTTTTAAGAATGATTTATGGAAACTCTGATTTTAATTAATGTTAGGATGTTGGTTGTTAAACTGATTTATGATGAGATGGTTATTGAGATTCTGTTGTTGTGATAACTGCTGATAAAAGGGCTGGTGAGTTGTTGAGAAAGAGGAAACCCGGAAGGGTGGCTAAGTCCGAATTTTAGGGGAAGTGCTGTCAAAATTTTATAAAAATATGAGGTTTTATATGAAAAGTCATTTTAGATGATTTGAACTTGGAAAATTATATTATTTGAGTTTTACTTAGATAAGAAAAAAATTATACTTTTTTGAATTTGGATTACTAAGGAAAGTTTTATGTTCAAGTTTGAATTATTTAAGAAAGAAATTATGTTTTGAGATATATTCAATATGAAGAAAGTTATGCTTGGGGTTTGAAATAAAGGATTAGCTTTTTAGAAGATTGGTGAATTAATAATATTTGAATTTGAATAGTAAAGAGAAAGTTGATTTTCGAGTCTTTGGGAAGTTAGCAAACTTGAGAAAGAGTTATTGAACAAGAGTGTGGAACTGATAATTAGTTAAATTTGAGAAGTACCCACGAACTGAATGATCATTGATCTCGGGAAACCTATAAGTTCTTATTTGTTTTATATGCGGGAAAAACCCACGAACTGATAATCATTGATTACAGGAATAACCCACGAACTGTTGTATGTTAATCTAAGGTATAACCCACGAACTGAGGATCGTTGTGTTGTGTATTGATCTCGGGGAAACCCACGAACTGAGGATCTCTATTTGTTTGTGTGTTGATCTCGGGGACGCCCACGGACTGAGGATCACTGTTCCCCTTGTGCATATATTATAGGGTCAAGCTTTGCGCGAACTGCCAGTAGTCAGGAAGGAATGGTATTCTTACCACCGACACATATGAACTAAGGACACAAAGGGAAACCATATATGGGACATGTTCCTAGGTAATGTCGGTCTGCAGGTGATGACATGTCATCATGTCATGTTTTTCTATGCTTTTTCAAACAAGAAATTGATGATTAGTGCTTAAATATTGCATTCTTTTGTGCTTAAATGGTATATTTCTTTGATCTTTTGATTTTATAAACTTTGTAGGAAATAAGAAGAAAAAGAAGCAAAAAAAGCACAAAATAAGCTAGAAAGAAGAAAAGAGGAATTTTGTGCACGCTTTGAAGATTGAGCACGCTTTGGAACCTTAAGCCACGCTTTTAAAAGCGTGGCCCATGACCATGAAGCCTTGGCATTAGTATCATGAATTATCATGCATTAATGCTTATGCATGCATTATCATGAATTAATAATTAATAAACATGCTATCATGAATTATCATGTGTTACTTATGCATGCATGCATTTAATTATTAATGATGAATGAATGAAATGAATGCATGCATGAAACATTTAATTATTAAAGCCAATGAATACTACGACATTACTATTAAAAGAACAAATCATGCTTTAATGTGAATGCATTGGCTTTATTAATTAAAATATAATGAAAGCATGCATGCATTTAATTGAGAATGAATTGAATGAATGCAACGTTAATGCATTGGAATTATTTATAAAACCATGGAAGCATGCATGTAATATTATTAAAGGCATTAATGAATGCAAGGCAAGGAAGAGCGTTCAATTAAATGAACGCTAGCGTTCATACAAGCAAACGTTTTCGGGCTTATGGAAGCTTGGAAGCAGGGCCAAGCACGCATCAAAGCAACACAAAGGCGTAGCGCCCAAAGAGCCTAGCGCTTAATTGAGGGAGCGCAACGTTCAATTAAATGAACGCTAGAGGACCAAATGGAGTGAACGCTGCGTTCACTTTCCAAATGGAGCGATCCCCTGGGAGTGTCACCAAGCCACTCCTGACCCATGCCATCAAGTGCCATCTTGGATCCAATTCTTCACAGACCCAAGTCACCAAATGCATCCGGATCCACTCTCATTCAAATCCAAAGCAGGCAAAGCCCATATCATCACTCAAAGGCACAAGAAACAATTAGATTAGGAATTTCATTTGAATTATAATTTTTTTTTCAATTTCAATTTTTATTTTCATTTGGTAAAAACTATATAAAGGTATCAATTTCATTTCATTAGGGAGGCTGGCTCTGATAGAGAGCAATAGGAGTAGGATTAGAATAGAAAAGAAAGCTTTCTTTAATACACTTTTAATTTTCTGCAATTGTCATATTTCAATATTGAATTTAGTTTATGCAAATCTCAGTTTCTACAATCCTCTGCTCAACTTTCCTTCTCTACAATTTTATTTTCTTGTCTACATTGCTCCCAATTTAGTTTATGCAATTTATACCTTCCTCCAAATTCTGTTCTTCAGTACTTTCACATTTTCATTTCCCTTGAAGCTTGATTTACTTTTCTGCACATTTACATTCTGCAACTTTACATTTGAGCTTGCTGTAATCTGAATTTACTTTTCATGTCTCGGATCTATTGCTTTCTTTAAATTTCCATCACCCAGCCCCCTTTACATTTTGCTGTAATTTACTTTGCTTGCTCTTTAAGTATCTGTCCAATCTACATTTTGCTGATTTACATTTACTGCAATTTACATTCCTTGTTCTTTAAGTTTCAGTCAATTTACTTTCTGCACTTTATAATTCCTGCAATTTACTTTCTGTTGTTTCAATTTCATCCAATTCACCAATTTTGGCTTGACTAGACTAATCACTCACTAAAGTTGCTTGATCTATCAAACCCTGTGGGATCGACTTCACTCTAAGTGAGTTTTACTACTTGATGCGACCCGGTACACTTGTTGATGAGTTTTGTGTGGAATCGTTTTTCCCTAATCATGTTTTTGGCGCTGTTGCCGGGAATTGATTTAGATCAACAATGATTAAGTGGGTGAGAAGTCTAGATTAAGCATTTTTTTTGTTTTTGTTTTCTGGTTCAAACTGACACCAAGGTGTTTAAGTTATTGCCTCACTAAGAAATTCTTCTCTGTGATATGAATTTCAATTCTTATTGGTGTTGTGTTTTACAAAATTCAAATGGAGTTCAACTCATCTTGTGATCATACAAATTTTATGGGATATTACCCACCATCACCAATCTCTAATGATGGCTGGGAGTATCACCAAGGAAATACAAATTTTGAGCACTCCAATCAATGGAGATATGCTTCAAAACCACAAGATGAGCAAGAGAATCATATGGGATACTTTCCACCACCACAAAATGATTCAAGTCATTATTCTAATGGTGGTTGGGAGTATCACCATGAATTGAAAGAGTATGAACACCTCCCAGAACCACAAGATGACTCGTACTACTATAACAACCACTCATATTAGGGCTGGGAAAGTCAAAATCAAACGAATCTTGATGATCCATACTTTGTTCATCAAAAAACATCATCACTGGAGTGTACTTTCAATAAATTCATGCAAAATTATCCACCAATGCTACAAGAAGATCCATACTGTGATGAATTCAACAATTGTTCAAGTTGTGCTTGGGAGGACCAAAACTAGAAAGCATAGACAGTTCATAGTCCACTTATCAAGAGCCATCATTACTTGAGCAAACCTTCAATTCATTTGTGCAAACTTGTCCAACCTCACCTCCCTGCTCCCCATTTGAAAATTCTTCATTACTTGATTATGCCTTAACACAAAGTCTCCTCCAACATCCATACAACTCATCTCACCAACCACAAAATTCATTCCACAATTCATAAAATTCATTCCACACCCCTCAACACAACTTCACCACAACACATCCATGTCACCAAAATTTCTCTCAACCTTCATCTCTTGAACTAGCAGTTGAGAATTACCTTCAATGGTCCAAAGAATCCTTAGAAACCAATTCCAAGTCATTGAAAGACAAGGACAACTCTTGGAAAAACACAAACAATCATGGAAAGAAATCCTCTTCACGAAGATGGATGGGCATTTGGAGCAAAGAAGGAGAAACTCAGAACTATCAAACAGTGAGGATGAAGACCAATTTGTGGGTGGGGAATGATAAACCCCCTTTGTAGGGTTTATCTTGTGCTTAATTTAGGTGATTTTATAACTTTTTACCCACATTTATTCAATGAAATAACATGGTTTCATGATTGTCTCCCAATTTGTGCTTAAGTGTGAAAACATGCTTTCTAGGTCTTTAATTAGCTAAACTCAATTCACCTTTGATTCCACTAGATGCCTTGATTTGTTTGTTAAGTAATTTCAGGTTGAAAAGGCTAGGAATGAATCAAAGGAGTGAAGAGGGAAGCATGCAAAGCGGAGAATACCTGAAAATGCCAAAGATTTGAATATCATCATCCACGCACACGCGCACTGTACGCGCACACGTGGATCGCGAAAACGCAAGGGACGTGCACGCGCACTGTACGCACACGCGTCGGTGGCCGCACATGATTTTTAAATAGAAAACATGCCCAGCGATTTCTGAGAAGCTGTGGGGCCCAGTTACAACCAACTTTGGTACCAGAAATGCTTTAAAGGACTAAGGATTGAAGGGAATGGACACTTTTTCATTCTTTTGTTCATTCACACACATTAGGATTAGTATAGAGTTAGTTTCTAGAGAGAGAAGCTCTCTTTTCTCTCTAGAATCAGGATTAGGATTAGGTTTAGTTCTTAGATCTAAGTTTTGATCCATGCTCTCTTTTACTTCTTCTTCTTAATTCTTAGTTGTTACATTCATGATTCCTCTATTCTTTTGTTGTAATCTCTTCTATTTTGTTTCTATGCTTTGTTATAGATCTACTTTTGTTCCTTCTATTCTCTTTCAATTCAATTAGAGGTAATTCATAATAATTGTGCTTCTTTTGATTGTTGTTTTTAATTTCTTGTAATAATTGTTGTTAGATTCTATTTTTGTTGTCGATTTCCTATGCTTTTCTTTTGTGCCTTCCAAGTGTTTGATGAAATGCTTGGTTGGATTTTAGTGTAGGCCTTTCCCCTCTTGGCTTTGGTAGAGTAATTAGTGACGCTTGAGTTATCTAATTCCTTTGTTGATTGATAATTAGAAGTTACTAATTGATTTGGATACCACTAAAGCTAGTCTTTTCCTTGGGAGTTGGCTAGGACTTGTGGAATCAAGTTAATTCATCCACTTGACTTTTCTCCATTGTTAGAGGTTAACTAAGTGGTAGCAATGAACAATTTGTGGTCACAATTGAGGAGGATAATTAGGATAGGACTTCTAATTCTCATATCTTGCCAAGAGCTTTATTAGTTGTTAGTTTATTTTCTTTGCCATTTATATTTCTTGTCTAAAATCTCAAAAACCCCAAACATACTCCATAACCAATAACAAAGACACTTTATTGCAATTCCTAGGGAGAACGACCCGAGGTTTGAATACTTCAGTTTATAATTTTAGGGGTTTGTTACTTTTGACAAAAAAGTTTTTGTATGAAAGGATTATTGATTGGTTTAGAAACTATACTTGCAACGAGGATTCATTTGTGAAATCCTAAACCGTTAAGAATCCGTTCATCAAGGAAGTGGAAAACAAGAACAAAAGGTCCCTGTGTCAAGTGAAATTGCAATGAAAGATGAGGAACATGAGCCAAGAATTTTATATTCACAAAGGCTAATTGAAGTGACAATAGAACATGAAGATTCCCTTGATAAACTACTATTTTATGGTTTATATTGTGTTTAATTGTGTGGTTTTATCATGATCCTTACCCACTTATTCATTAAATTAGCATGAAATTATAATTCCTTCCTGAATTTATAATTCCTTCCTGACTTTAATTATGTATTTTTAATTCTCCTTTATTCCATTCGATGCCGTGATCTGTGTGTTGAATGTTTCAGACTTTATAAGGCATGAATGAGTTGGAGATTGAAAAGGAAGCTAGCAAAAATGGAAGGAACACAAGAATTTGAGGAGGTAACCAGCGAGAAGTGACCCGGTCGCATGGCTCACGCGACCGCGCGAAGGAGAGCAAATCGCAGTGACGCGGCCGCATGGCTCACGTGGCCACGCGGATTGGAAAAGCTCAGGCGACGCGGTAGCGTGGACGACGCGGTAGCGTGGACGACGCGAACGCGTGGCAAGAAAAAGCGCGAATGACGCGTCCGCATGGATGATGCGATCGCGTGACATGTGCGATTTGCATAATCTGTAGACTTCGCTGGGGGCGATTTTGGACCTTATTTCGACCCAGTTTTCGGCCCGGAACAGCAGACTAGAGCCAGAGAATATGCAGAAACAAAAGGGAACATTCATTCTAGATAGTTTTCAGTTTATGATCTAGTTTTACTCCTTTAGGTTTCTTTCTCTAGGTTTAGGAATTTTAATTTTCAATTGGTCTTAGCATTGTAACATTGAGAAGAGTTAGTTCTTCATCAAGACTTCGTCATTCTAGTTCGTTCTCTTAACTTGGTTGTATTCTCCCATATTCTTTGCTTTGTTCAATTTTGTCATTTGAATACTTTCTTGATTATTTAGTACAAGGATTATTTCTTCCAATTTAATTTATTTTCCATTCCAATAATCATGTCTTCTTTTAATTCCCTTTCATGTGTTATGGATTTATTATTTACAATGAGTGAGTAGTTTCCTCACTTGATAGGGAGTTGATTGAAAGGAACTCTTGAGTTGGAAGGATTGAAAGAAAATTTGTAATTGGGTTAACTGTTGGATTGTTATCTAATCACTAACACCAATCCCTTTGAACTAAGTGGGTTGCAACTCGTGAACAGATCTAGCATTCCAACTGGTTTGACTTTCCTTTACCTAGTAAAGGATAACTAAACAGAACAACCATTAATTATAAATTAATCTTGAAATCATCTCATCAATGATAGAGATTCCAACTAATCAACTCCCAGTCAAGGCTTTTATTACATATTATTTGAATTTCCTCAATTTAATTTCCCACCTACTTAACTCAACTTCTTGGAACATCTGATTAATAAAATAGCACACTTTTCTGCAACTCGTTGGGAGACGACCTGGGACTTAGACTCCCAGTAATTTTTAATCTAAACTCTCTGTGACATATTTCTAAATTGATAGGCAGATTTTCGGTAAGTTAAAAACTATACTTGCAACGTAACTATTTTAATAGTTTTTAATTCACCAACTTCTGTGCCTCATCAATTTTTGGCGCCATTGCCGGGGAGTTACAATAGAGTGCTAAAGTTATTAATTAGAATTTATTTATTTGCATTTTATTTTATTTTGCTACTATGAGCTGCATGTTTCTTTCGTCAAATGACGCGTTCACTTCCTGATCCGGGCTTGCTAATATTCGATCCTGAAATTGAAAGGACTATTTCACGAATAAGGCGAGAACAGCGTCGGTTAGTCCGCTCTGAGGGCGGATCTGAAAGTGAACTTGAGGAAGAAACCAGCCCCCGTTCTACTGATTTGGTTGTTTTGCGTGCAGAAAACATGGCAGCTAGGAGAGTTACCATCCAGGAGGAAGGAGCCCCTGATTTTACAATGCAACCGTTTCAAGTGCATCATCCAGCGGTAGCTACAGATTTTGAAATAAAGACCGCACTGCTAAATTTGATGCCCAAGTTTCATGGCCTACCTTCTCAATAGCCTATCAAGCACTTGAGAGATTTCCAGGCAGCCTGTTCTACTGTCAAGCGTGATGGTACTGATGAAACTTCAATTTCGCTGAAAGCTTTCCCGTTTCCTCTTGAGGGAAAAGCAAGAGAGTGGTACTACACTCAACCTCTAGCAAATGTATCCAACTGGGATACACTCAGAAAGGAGTTTTTGGAGAAATTCTTTCCATCTGAAGTTACTGATAAACTAAGGAAGGATATTTCCACAATTGTTCAGGATGACAATGAGACTCTCTTTGAATACTAGGAGCGCTTCAATAATCTTCTGGAAGCATGCCCCCACCACAGGATTGACAAGATAGTATTACTTAGCTATATCACACAGGGCATGAGGCCCCAAGATAAGACCACATTGGAAAGTGCTAGCAATGGGTCTATGAAGAAGTACAAGACCACTGATGAGGCTTGGCAATTGATCAGTGATTTAGCTGAATCTACTAGGAACCACATGCAAAAGCAAGGCCGTTCAAAAGCCGTTGCAGAAGTATCCTCTAACAGAGAGACTGCTGCTCTACTCAGAGTATATGCAAGATGACCAACTTGCTGAAGCAGATGCAATTGAATCAACAACAAGCTCAGCAATCTCCTCCACCACAGCAAAACCAACAACTAGTCCCACAAAGAATTTGCAGAATCTGTGCTGATTATAGCCTTTACACTGATAAATGCCCGCAGCTCCAACAAGAAGACAACATGGTGGCATCCACTCATAACTTCTATGACCGCCCCAACCAAGGGTACAATCAAAGTGGAAATAATAACCATGGATGGCAGGACAATTCTAACCAGAATTGGAGGGACAACAATAACAGAGGAGGCCAAGATAATCAGGGAAATCAGAGGTGGAATAATAACAACAACAGGCAGCAGAATCAGCCTTACAGAGCACCTCACCTGAGGCAAAACCAAGGACCACAGAACAATCAACAGCAGACCTCTCAATTCACTCACTCTTCTTCATCTCCTAATGAAGAGTTACTACAATCTTTTGAGCGAAGACAGCAGACAATGGAAAATAACATCATGAATAGTATTAATACCAGTCTGAATGGTCTCACCTCTACTTTGCAAGCTTTTATGTCACAGATTGGATCAACACAAAATTCCAGTAACCAACCTTCAAGCTCCACTGGAATCTCCTCTCAACCATTACCCAATCCAAAGGGAGGCATTAATGCCATCACCCTAAGGTCTGGAACCACACTACAGGAGAGGAATCAGGAGGACCCAAGCCCACCAGAATACACCTCAGCTGAAGAGGTAGTAGAAATAGAAGATATTGAAGAGGAAGAGGACATACAGGACATAGCTGAAGAAGAAATAGCTCAACCACAGGAGGCAGCACCAAGGGGCGCAGACACCACAGAAAACACTACTCCTATTCCATTTCCACAACTTGCAAGGAAGCCCAGGAAGCAGCTGGAACCCGACCCCAAAATGGTAGAAATATTCAAAAAGGTTGAGGTAACTGTTCCTCTTTTTGATGTTATTGAACAGGTACCTAAATATGCAAAGTTTCTAAAAGACTTATGTATCCATAAAGACAAAATTAATGAATTAGAAACCATTCCTTTAGGTAGTTCTATATCTGCTTTAATGGGAGGATTACCTGAAAAATGTAGTGATCCAGGTCCTTGTATAGTTAGCTGTACTATTGGTAGTGTAGTAATTTATGATTGCATGTGTGATTTAGGAGCATGTGTCAGTATAATGCCTTTGTCTATATATGATATTTTGAGGCTCCCTCCCTTAAAAAGGTCGGCAGCTCGTTTTGTGTTAGCAGATAAAAGCATTATTACAGTGGCTGGAGTTGCTGAAGATGTTTTGGTGAACATAAAAGGGCTTACATTTACCACTGATTTTTATATCTTGGAGATGCCCCATAATGATTCAGATAAGCCATCATCAATCTTACTTGGAAGACCATTCCTGAAGACATCAAAATTCAAATTGGATGCTTTTTCAGGAACATACTCCTTTGAAATAGATGGCCGCATAGTAATCTTCAATCTGAATGGAGTCATTGACAACCCCCAGAAGATCGTTCTATCTTTCAGTGTGATGTCATAGATGAAAGTGTAGCTGAAGTTCACAAGGAAGAGTTAGAAGAGAGGCACACTGGACAAGGTCCAAGTGTGGGGACCCTCTTAACTGACAATGAGGGCACTTCGTCATTTTCACAAGCTCCAGATAATCCAGAGCCTACCCATGATCAAAAGTTAGAATTGAAACCCCTCCCTTTACATCTCAAATATGCTTATCTTGAAGATGAGCAGAGGTTTCCAGTTATCATTGCAAGGGAACTTACTTCTCAACAAGAAGAGCAGTTACTTGATGTGCTGAGGAAGCATAAGAAGGCAATTGGGTGGAGCTTGGCAGACATAGTAGGAATCAACCATCAAGTATGTGAGCACAGAATATTTTTAGAAGAGGGAGCAAGACCTGTCCGTCAACCCCAAAGAAGATTGAATCCCACCATCTTGGAAGTTGTCAAAAAGGAAGTGACCAGACTATTGGAAGCAGGTATCATATATCCCATTTCAGACAGTGAATGGGTAAGCCCAGTACAAGTGGTGCCCAAGAAGTCTGGAGTCACTACAGTGAAGAATGAGCATGGAGAGCTCATAGCAACTAGAGTTCAGAATGCTTGGAGAGTCTGCATTGATTATAGGCGTCTCAACCAAGCTACCTGTAAGGATCACTACCCACTTCCATTCATTGATCAAATGCTGGATCGCCTGTCAGGTAAATCACATTATTGCTTTTTAGATGGTTACACAGGTTATTTCCAGATTTATATAGCTCCTGAGGATCAGAAAAAGACTACTTTTACATGTCCTTTTGGGACTTATGCTTACAAGAGAATGCCCTTTGGCTTGTGCAATGCACCAGCTACTTTCCAAAGGTGCATGATGAGTCTTTTCTCTAATCTTATTGAGGACTGTATGGAAGTTTTTATGGACGATTTTAGCGTTTATGGTGATTCTTTTAGCCTTTGCTTAGATGGATTATCTAGAGTATTAGATAGATGTGTTAATACAAACCTTGTATTAAATTTCGAAAAATGTCACTTTATGGTAAAACAAGGGATTGTATTAGGACATGTGGTATCTAATAATGGCATTTCTGTAGACCCAGCAAAGGTGAATGTTATTTCTAGTCTACCTTACCCCTCTTCTGTGAGGGAAGTCCGTTCATTCCTTGGCCATGTAGGTTTTTACAGGAGATTTATTAAGGACTTTAGTAAGGTCGCACTTCCCTTATCCAGATTACTACAGAAGGATATTGAGTTCGAGTTCAGTGAGGATTGCAAACAAGCGTTTGATAAGCTGAAGACTGCTCTGACTCAAGCTCCAATTGTGAGAGGACCACACTGGAGCCAGCCGTTTGAAATCATGTGCGATGCTTCCAACCATGCAGTAGGAGCAGCGCTGGCTCAGCGTGAAGGTAAGGATCCTTTCGTCATTGCTTATGCGTCTAAGACTTTAGACACTGCCCAGTCCAACTATACTACTACTGAGAAAGAGCTTCTTGCTATTGTTTTTGCTCTGGATAAATTCTGAGCTTATTTACTTGGTACTAGAGTAGTAGTGTATTCGAACCATGCAGCTTTAAAGTATCTATTAGCTAAAAAGGAGTCCAAACCAAGACTTATACGTTAGATACTGCTGTTACAAGAATTTGATTTAGAAATAAAGGATAGGAGTGGTAATCAAAATTTAGTGGCAGACCACTTGAGTCGCCTTGAGCATATTAAGGATGATTCTACTCCTATAGATGATAATTTTCCTTTTGATAACCTGTAAGCAGTATCTGAGGTAGTCCCTTGGTATGCACCTGTTGCTAATTATTTAGTTAGCCGCACATTTCCTCCAAATTTTTCTAAGCATCAAAGAGACAAGCTAAAAAGCGAGTCTAAATATTATATATGGGATGACCCATATTTATGGAGATGTGGCGCTGATCAAGTAATTAGACGTTGTGTACCTCAATCAGAATTCCAGTCCATTCTAGAGGCCTGTCACTCATCTGAGAGTGGAGGACATTTTGGCCCTCAAAGAACAGCTAGAAAGATCTTAGACTGTGGATTCTGGTGGCCTACTCTTTTTAGAGACACTGCCGAGTTTTGTAAATCTTGTCTCCCATGCCAGAAATTTGGTAATATATCCAGGAGGGATGAGATGCCACAACAAATTATGCTTTTTTGTGAAATTTTTGATGTTTGGGGCATTGACTTCATGGGTCCATTCCGAAATTCTAATGGATATTTTTATATATTGTTAGCTATGGATTATGTTTCCAAATGGGTGGAAGCAATTCCTACCCGCACTGATGATGCTAACACTGTTGTTTCCTTTGTGAGAAACCATATTATATGTCGCTTCGGATCACCACGAGCAATCGTGAGCGATCAAGGCACCCATTTTTGTAACAGGAGACTGACAGGATTAATGAAGAAGCATGGGATAATTCATAAAGTTGCAACAGCTTACCATCCCCAAACTAATGGGCAAGCCGAGGTGTCAAACAGAGAAATTAAGCTTATCTTGCAAAAGATAGTAAAGCCTCATAGAAAAGACTGGAGCACCAGGCTACAAGATGCACTCTGGGCATATAGAACAGCATACAAGACACCCATTGGGATGAGTCCTTTCCGCTTGGTTTATGGAAAAGCTTGTCATCTCCCAGTTGAAGTAGAACACAAGGTCTTTTGGGCAGTTAAGGAGTGCAACATGGGAATTGAGAAAGCCGGAGCTGAAAGGAAGTTGCAACTGCAGGAACTGGAGAGCCTTCGCCTAGAAGCTTATGAAAACTCCAGAATATACAAGGAAAAGATGAAGGCTGTACATGATCAAAACATTAAGAAGAAAGAGTTCCAACCTGGGGATTTAGTCCTCCTTTACAAATCTCGACTAAGGCTCATGCTAGGTAAGTTGAGATCAAGATGGGAAGGTCCATACAGAGTAGAGAAGGCCGAACCGTACGGAGTTTATCACCTAAGCCATCCCTCAAGCTCTGAACTCATTAAGGTTAATGGACAACGCCTGAAGCTATACCATGGGGAGAAGATGCAGAGAAACAAGGAGCTTGAGATCTTCCTCTTGGAAGATCCCCACATAGCAGAAGATTGAGCTAGTGGAGCATCCAACTTACGGACGTTAAAGCAAAGTGCTAGGTGGGAGACAACCCACCATAGTATGATCGTTTTTCTCTTTATTTTTAGTTTTTCCTATTCAATAACTCTTTTCTTTATTAGTACTTTCGTGCATCTGCATTTACATGTATTATTTCCAAAAAAAAAAAATTCGCTACGTGACGCGATCGCATCAGCGACGCGTCCGTGTCACAGGGAGAGTAAAGAAAAATAAAAATGAACAGAAAGTCACGCTGGAGTGTGGCTGGAGGCGTGCCAATGGCACAAATCAACCCACGCGACCGCGTCGCATGGGAATCATGGCCTCCCATGCGACCGCGTGCCCCACGCGGCCGCGTGCCCTGAGTTTTCGACGAAAAAGGGTGCACAATGAAATATTGTGCGAGAGTGATGCTAGATTAGTGCTGGAAGCACAATCCTTATCACGCGATCGCGTCGCCCATGCGGCCGCGTCATCCGTTTTCTGTCGCACACTCACGCGATCGCGTAACCCACGCGATCGCGCCACCCCAATTTTGGCAAATAAATTACTTTGAACAGAGAGTTGTGCTGGTGCGAGGCTGTACTTGCGCCAGAAGCATAATATGGGTCACGCGACTCCGTGACCGACGCGATCGCGTCACCATACTTGAAGCGCATCCACGCGAACGCGTGCCCCACGCGGCCGCATCGCATGCGCCGCACAGCTCAACCAGAAATTGCCACATATCTTATCTTTCTCTCCTCCAAATCCTAATTTTTCTTTTCCTTCCTTATTTCTTCCTTCCCCTTTCCCCCTTCTATCTCACCTTTCACTCTTTATCTCTCTCACCTCCATTAACAAAGTTTTATTTTCTTCTTCCCTCTTTCTTTTTCTATCATTCTTATTATTTTATATGTATTTCTTTTTCTTTTCTTTTTCTTTTCATTATTCATATTTTCTTTCTTTTTCTTTTCTCTTTTTACATGGTGTTAGAAATTTACTTGTTTTTCTTTTTTTGAGTCATTATCTCTCATTATATGCTTGTGGATTGTTGCAAATTGTTTGACAATTATTTTTGTTCTATTTAAGGGATTGCTTGCATGTTCACCTTCATATTTTCTATACCTTATTCAACATGCATGCTATGTGTTTGTGAAAAAGCTCAAATGGCATTATGCATCTCTCTATGTTGTTATACTATTCAATGCTTGCTTTTCACAACTTTCTTTTTCTATTGTATTAATTGAATTTAATTGTCAATACAAACGTGCTGGTTTGTTACAAAGTATTGCTTGGTCTATGCTACTCATGCCCTTTGCCGGCATGCCAATAACCACTTTGCATTCACTTGTCTTTACATGCACTAGCTATTTTCCATTGTTGGCTTTTCACGTGTACTCGCGAGCATGTGCTAATGTCAGTATATCTTAATGTGCATCCATCCCCCTCTTTTCCGTTTCCTTCCTTGCTGTATATCTCTTTAAATTTATTTTACCTTCTCTTCCCTTCTTTTAGGATGGCCACCAAGAAAGGAAAAGAGAAAGCTACTTCCAAACCACCAGCAAGAAGAGGAACTAAAAGAGCATTAGTGGCAGAGCCTTCTTCAACCGCAGTCAAGCCATCAACAAAAAGAGTTAAGAGGATAATAAAGGTTGATGAGAAGGAGAAAGCCTTTCCAGCAAAGGACACTGCGTGATTTCCCAATCGCTACTACGAGCAGATGTTCCCTATCATGGCAGCAAGAAACTATAACAATGAATACCTTCTTATCCTCCCGTCCAATATCACCTCCTTTGTTGAGCAGCAAATTGAACGAAGACAATGTGGTTTCCTACGGAGACAGCCAAGGCAGGTCAATCTTTCTTGGGTAGTTGAGTTCTACTCTAACTTCTACATGCCAACCCTGCAGTCTGTTTATGTCTGGCAGAAGCAAGTCCCCATCACAGAAGAGGCCATTCAGCAAGCTCTGAGTCTTCCCCCTATTCCAGAAGGAATGGACGCCTTCCAAGAAGCCGCACTTAAGCGCCAGAGGTACCAATTTGACAAGGACTCCGTTCTCAGAGTTATCGTATTACCTGGCAGCCGTTGGATCTACGGATACCACCGTAACCTCCCTAAGGGAATCTTGGCTTCAGCACTTACCTTGGAGGCTCGCGTCTGGGCACAGATCATGTCCCATTACGTCTTTCCGAGCACTCATGAGTCCTCCTTCACTGCGGACATGGCTGTTCTACTATGGTGCATCCTTACAGACCAACCTCTGCATCTCTTAAGACATATCCGGAATGCTATGGGACATGTACAAATCGCGGGCAACTTACCTTTCCCCGCCTTGGTCTCAGATCTTGTCTCAGTAGCCGGAGTCTCCTACAGAGCTGGGGACACCAAAGCCGTGCTTCCATGGGATGATCAGTATGTCCCTAACGAGAAATACCTCAGACTCCCAGCAGCCACTACAAGCCTTCCTACAATTCCAGTTGAAGATAATCCTTCTTCAACACCACAAGCACCTACAACTGATGAATTGCTCCAGCAGATAATCGAAAGGTTGGATCGGCAAGAACTGAAAGAAAAGATGAGAGAGCGCCGTAACGAGCGCCGATTCAAACACCTCAAGGAGCTACTCATGGGACACTTCAGGGACTCAGATACCCCGGACTCCACTTCTTTTACCAGCACAGGGAGCCATAATGGTCCCGACTGTGGAGATACTGCCACCAGCCCACCCCTGTTCCTGACAGACGGCACCGAGGACGGTGCAAAGCCTTAAGTGTGGGGAGGTCAGTCAGTACCTGACTTCCGGAGGTAATTTCTCTTCTCTAGCACCAATAATTAGGATATTTTAGTTAGATTTTCTTTCTTTTATAGAATAGAATAAATTGTATAGGTTAGGATAGTTGCATGCATGTTCTACTTGATTAAAAAGACAATAAGTTTCTTTTAAAGACTCTATCTTTGGAACAAAATTTCACTAATTTTTCAAAATTTTTATGATAAATTTGCTTGAGTTGTATTTGGAACATGACATTTGAGCTAAAGAACACACAACCTGTGAAAGATTTGAGCCTTTATGTATGGTTACATTATTTAACCATAATTATTTCATTCTTGTGTGTTTACTTCTCTATGATTGTAATCTATATTTTGTTCTATCTTATATGTCCAATATTTATTATGTTTGCACGCTTGCACATGATTGAGGCCATTATTTGTTTAAACTCACTTATCCAAATTAAGCCTACCCTTTTCAATTGCCTTTGTTAACCACTTTGAGCCTTTAAATCCCATTTGTTCTATATTTTACCACATTACTAACCTTAAGCTGAAAAACAATTGTATATCCCAAATTGAATCTTTGGTTAGCTTAAGATAGAATTGTGTGTGCTAGTTAAGTATGGGAAATTGTGGGAACAAAAGTTGTTAAAGGAATGTGTCATGAGAATTTAATGGGAATTTGGATACCTACTCATGTGAAACTATAAGAATTAAAAATCTATGTGCATTGATAAGCTATATTTATTTTAATGTCAAAAAAAAATTTATAAATAAATAAGGGGACAAAAATTACCCTAATGTCAAATTCAGAATTCAAAGATCAATGCACATATGATAAAATCAAATACAAAGTTGACACATGAGTATGGATTGAAAAAAGGGAATTCTGGGTAGCTAGGTATGAACTTTAAGATTACATTAAAAATATATAGGTTGGGTTGAAGCTTGGGTTAATTAAAGATTCAATTTATTAGCTCACTTAACCAAATGTATACCCCTACCTGTACCTTAGCCCCATTACAACCTTGAAAAGACCTCATGATGTTTGCATTGGTATATTAACTGTTGTTGATTGGTTAGGAGAAGAACAAGAGTTAGAAAGCATGATTAGAGAAAGATAGAGTGTTTACCCTATACACTAGAGATTAGAGCGTACATACATTATCAGTGAGGGTTCAATACTTGAATTTTCATGTTCCCTGCTTTCATGAGCTATCTTCTTGCACTTTTATCTGTTTTATTGTATAATGATAGAATTAGTGGAATTTAATTTGTAATTGTTTTGAAGAGCTTATTTACTTTTGATCAAGTGGGCAAGAATCATATAGTTGCATTTACTTATATATATATAGGCTTGCATTGCATTTCATGAGTTTCTACATGTTCATACTATTTTCCTTATCTCCTTCAATTAACCATGAGGACATGCTAATGTTTAAGTGTGGGGAGGTTGATAAACCACTATTTTGTGGTTTATATTGTGTTTAATTGTGTGGTTTTATCATGATCCTTACCCACTTATTCATTAAATTAGCATGAAATTATAATTCCTTCCTGAATTTATAACATGTTTGAAAACTGCTTCCTAGAGACTTTAATTATGTATTTTTAATTCTCCTTTATTCCATTCGATGCCGTGATCTGTGTGTTGAATGTTTCAGACTTTATAAGGCATGAATGAGTTGGAGATTGAAAAGGAAGCTAGCAAAAATGGAAGAAACACAAGAATTTGAGGAGGTAACCAGCGAGAAGTGACGCGATCGCATGGCTCACGCGACCGCGCGAAGGAGAGCAAATCGCAGTGACGCGGCCACATGGCTGACGCGGCCGCGCGGATTGGAAAAGCTCAGGTGATGCGGTAGCGTGGACGACGCGAATGCGTGGCAAGGAAAAGCGCGAATGACGCGTCCGCATGGATGACGCGATCGCGTGACATGTGCGATCTGCATAATCTGCAGACTTCGCTGGGGGCGATTTTGGACCTTATTTCGACCCAGTTTTCGGCCCGAAACAGCAGACTAGAACCAGAGAATATGCAGAAACAAAAGGGAACATTCATTCTAGACAGTTTTCAGTTTATGATCTAGTTTTACTCCTTTAGGTTTCTTTCTCTAGGTTTAGGAATTTTAATTTTCAATTGGTCTTAGCATTGGAACATTGAGAAGAGTTATTTCCTCATCAAGACTTTGTCATTCTAGTTCGTTCTCTTAACTTGGTTGTATTCTCCCATATTCTTTGCTTTGTTCAATTTTGTCATTTGAATACTTTCATGATTATTTAGTACAAGGATTATTTCTTCCAATTTAATTTATTTTCCATTCCAATAATCATGTCTTCTTTTAATTCCCTTTCATGTGTTATGGATTTATTATTTACAATGAGTGAGTAGTTTCCTCACTTGATAGGGAGTTAATTGAAAGGAACTCTTAAGTTGGAAGGATTGAAAGAAAATTTGTAATTGGGTTAACTGTTGGATTGTTATCTAATCACTAACACCAATCCCTTTGAACTAAGTGGGTTGCAACTCGTGAAGAGATCTAGCATTCCAACTTGTTTGACTTTCCTTTACCTAGTAAAGGATAACTAAACAGAACAACCATTAATTATAAATTAATCTTAAAATCATCTCATCAATGATAGAGATTCCAACAAATCAACTCCCAGTCAAGGCTTTTATTTCATATTATTTGAATTTCCTCAATTTAATTTCCCACCTACTTAACTCAACTTCTTGGAACATCTGATTAATAAAATAGCACACTTTTCTGCAACTCGTTGGGAGACGACCTTGGACGTAGACTCCCAGTATTTTTTAATCTAAACTCTCTGTGACATATTTCTAAATTGATAGGCAGATTTTCGGTGAGTTAAGAACTATACTTGCAACGTAACTATTTTAATAATTTTTAATTCACCAACTTCTGTGCCTCATCATCCCTCCCAAAGGACTTAATGGAAAAGCATGAAGAAGAAATGGAGGAAGACAATCAAAGAGCTTCATATTCAATTGAAGCAAAGAAGTGCATAGATGAAGGGCTCATTTAACCGCCAATTCAAAAGGCTCTTGATGAAGAAAACACTCCAACAATCACACAACCACCAACTCTTAACATCCAAGAAGTGAAGGCAACAAGAGCACCGAGAAGAGGATTGTGACCAAGATATCAAGGACAGCATTCAAGAAAAGGTCAACTACAAACAATCCTACCCCTGAACCCACAAGCAGGCTCAATTAAGCAATTAACACAAGGAAGCTTGCTAGGAAAAGGCCAAGAAAGGGGGCACTAGCTGGTTCATCTCTCCCCTTGAGGTTATTCCTCTTAACAAATTGGAAGAAGAGGAAGAAAGTGAGGAACAACATGTCAAGCTAATGACACTAAAAGAGCGCTTGTTGGGAGGTAACCCAACCTAAGGTAACATTTCGTTTCTCTGCTTGGTTTATTTTCTTTCTTTGCTTTGTTTAAATTTCAATAAATTGGCATATGATTACATTCTAAGTTTGGTGTTGCCCTACAATAATTTATTTTCAATCCCTCTGGATGATTGCATCAATTCTAATTGAAAGTGTCACACTAAGATTCTAAGTTTGGTGTGCCACTTATTCTCTATACAAGAAATCCAGCAACACCACTTGTCTGCATAATCATAATGCCTCTGTAGTGTTATTCTTTTCTTTTAGTTTGACACTTTGTTATTCTGTTTACTTTAGTTATTTCTTTATTTTTAATGCTTTCGTTTATTTTGCTTCTTGACTGTTTTTGTTAAATACCTCACCAAGAAATTCTTACTCATGACAGATTCTTGGCTTGGTGATTGTATTTAACATATCACAGTTCCTTGTGTTTAGTTTTAGTTTAAATAAATTGACATATGGTTGCATTCTATGTTTGGTGTTGCTATGCAACAAAATTTGTTTCCAATCCATACTGGATACTTGCATCAATTCCAAGTGAAAGTGTCACACTAAGTTTAGTGTGCCACTTATTTTGTTTATGCAATGTATCATGCACACCCTCTATGTTTGCAATCACGATGTCTCTGTTTCCTGTGCCTTGATTGTTATCTTTAATTTTGCTTGCTTAAAACACATGAACTACTAACATTTCATTGTGTAAGACATTCATTATCCATGTTAGCTCCATAGCCATTGTTCTAATTGTTGCTTGAGGATGAGCAAGCATTCTGAGTTTGGCAAGGGAAAGGGAAGAATAGGAGGAAAATGACAACAATAGAAAAGATGAATTACAAGGATGTAAAGTTCTTTTTCCTCTCATTTGTTTCCAGCACTTTAAATTGCATGATTGTCACTACAAGAAAAACGGTCTATGGCCACGCTTTTTTTGCCACGCTTTAAAAGCGTGGTCAAAAGTGGTCAACGGCCACGCTTTTGTGAGGGTGGCGATTGAAAAGAGATTTAGCCACGTTTTTTCTTGCCACGCTTCAAAAACGTGGCGAAAAGGGTCAACGGCCACGCTTTTGGAAGGGCAGCAATTGATTAGAGAAACGGCCATATTTTTTTTGCCACGCTTCAAAAGCGTGGCCATAGAGAAAAACAGGGACATTTTGGAAGCGTGGCGACAGGGTTTCATTACGGCCACGCTTACAAAACGTGGCCATATCGTAGTACTCTTTTGGCACGCTTTAAAAGCATGGCCAAAAGCTTTTTTAAAAAAAAACCTAAGACCCGGCCCCCAACCCGGTCCCCAACCCAATTGACGTTCTTTCAACCCGTCCCCAACCCTTATCGAGCTACCCTCATCGAGCTCATCACATCCCTTGGTCACTCTTTCACCCTTGATACCCTAATCGAGCTCACATCTCCGCCGTCTCCAGCACCACCCTCGCTGCGCTGTTAGCCTCCACTCCCTCTCCGCCTCGTCTCCTCGTCGCCGTTACCAGCATTCTTACCGTCAGCGTCAGTGCCAATGGCTTTCCGCATCTCTTGCTCGGTGTCGGAGCTCGGAGGCGGCAACTGTTTTCTGCGTCTCTTGCTCGGTGTCGATGTCGGTCTTGCCCTTGTTGAAGGAATAGTTGCTTCATTGCGTTGTTTCAGGTTCTTCTCCTCTTTCTTTCATGTTTTAATTCGTGTCAGCAGTGCATTTGCAAATTTTAGGGTTTTTTTAGTGTTGTGCACAATTTGGGGGAGGTTTTGGTGGGGAACGGGAATTGAAAAATAACGATGAAATAAAGGACGATTTGTTTATGAGTTCAAGCCTCTGGTAATTTTGAATTCCATCTACTTATAAATGCATTCATGAGCCAATTTTTTGGGGGTTCTTTAATATGATAACCTTGTTTATACAATATTTTGTTGTTGTTTTGTGTGTTTACACCTACTGTTACATGTTTGTACCCGTGATTCTTTTTTTAAGTTATATATTCCTCTTTTCTTTTCTATTTGTTTTCTTCACTAAATCAGCTTCCTTTTGGTACTACTCTGTTGTATTCCTCTACCCTTGTTTGATGTTTTTTCGATTGGAAATTTGGAATTTTGCTAGCAGGGAAGTATGTGACTGAAACCTGAACTAGATGTAGGAATGATGTAAATTTCATTGGCTTTTCAGGAAATGTTGCTTGTCATCCTTGAGTTTGTTTATTGTTCGAGTTGTGAATTTTTTTCCTCTGATTTTTGGGACTGGTATAAACTTGAGAAGTCGAAGCAGGTGAAGGCATTTCATTGTGGAGAGTATGATGAGTGCATCGAGAAGGCGAAGGCATCTGCTGCTAAGTCGAATAAGAAGGCGGTGAAGTATGCTCGCAGGGAGGATGCTATTATTCATGCTCTTGAGCTAGAAAGTGCTCCTGTTGGCAAGGAGCCGTTAGTTTTCACTCTAGAACTGGTAAGTTTGTCAATGAAAATGGGGTGTCTGGTGGAAATTCGCTAGTTGTGTCTCATTTTGCTGATGTTTGTCAATGGTAAGTTTGTGATATAACATTTGTTACATGCATTGTGCATGGATCAGAGGCAGCCTGTGGTGTATATAGTATGGTCCCTCAATTTCACAATCTGATAGATTGTTTTATGCCATTTTTGTCTCTACTCATCCTAATTAATGTTTGTTGAATGGCTGTTGTGTGTATTTAGTACCCAAAACGCAACGTGATAGATGCTTTAATGAGTTAAAATTCCTTAGGTGCAGAGATATTTTTTTATCCCCATATGGAAATTATTAAATTCTTCCTTCTCTTTCTTATTCCTTTTGTTGTGTGGTTATTAATGAATAGCAAGTTGTTAATTTCGTATGATCCTTAATTTCGTTCATGTTTAGCAAGTAGAGTAGCACACAATGCAAGCACTATATTTGATTCTTGTGGTCTACTATTGATAAATGGATTGTAACTGTGTTGTTGTGTAGGAATTGAAGCTCGGGGATTCATATTCGGTCCTCCCATAGCATTGGCAATTGGAGCAAAGTTGGTACCATTGAGGAAACCAAAGAAGTTACCTGGTATGGTGTTATTATCTTATAATACTAGTAGTGTTTATGGGGTGTTAAGACTCAAAAGAAGGTTGCATTATTGGTTTGATGACCGGGAAAGTGATATCTCAAGAGTATATTCTGGAGTATGGAAGGGACTGTCTTGAGATGCATGTTGGAGCAGTTGAAGCTGGTGAACGCGCTATAGTGGTTGATGATTTGATTGCAACTGGTGGAACACTCTGTGCTGCTATGGACTTACTCGGTAATTGAATTCAAAATTTGGTTAGAGAATCTGGACTGGTTAGTGGATGTAGGTTTTGTTTTGTTTACTACTGCTGTTCGGAATGAATTTGTCTTTCCTCTAAATGTTTCCCTGGATGAACTTGTTTATTGTGCTGTTTTGGTGTTGAATTCTGGACTTGTGATTGCTGTTTATTGTATTTTTGTTCATTGTCCAAAATAAATGCTGTGAAAGTGTTACTGTTTCATTAATTTTGCTTAGTTTATTGTTGCTGAGTGCTGCTCTGCTTGTTGCTTGGTCCATATTATATGAACTGCAATGATTTCAGTTTGTGGAACTGGTTAAGTCATATGATTTCTGTTTGCTGCTTGCTTGAACCTGAGAAACATGCTATTTACTGCTGCTGTTTAATAAACAATTGCTTCTGTTGACGATTCTATTCTTATTTTGAGTTGTGTCTTGAACGTTCTGAATCCTGACACCAAAGTTTGATAATAATAATAATAATAATAATAATAATAATAATAATAATAATAATAATGCACAGTGATATTAAGGTGATTTTTCTTATAGTATCATTGATTAGCATGTCAGATCTCCTTTTTTGAGTTACTAATTATTTTGACTTTGTGAGGATCTTGTATCTGTGTATTTGTTGAAGAAGCATCTTTGTTTGATTTAGGCTATTATTTTGGGTGCCAAGTCTATGAAGGGTACTCCATATTGGATGGCTCATGAGGTTATTCTCCAGACTGGACATAGCTTGCTAGGCCGATTTTATTTTTATTTTTTTTTTACCTTTGATATACTATTAGGAACTTCCTTGTTCTTATATACCATACTAAGGTCCTTGGTCATATATATATATATATATATATATATATATATATATATATATTAAGTTTTTCTAAGCAAGTGTATGTTAATATTGTTGCCTTTTCAGCTTTGCTGACATATGGAGTGTGGGTTGCATTGTGATTGAGATGGCTACTGGAAAGCCTCCCTGGAGCCAACAATACCAACAAGAGGTATCCCAAATTTTGACTCGTTATATTTCTGTTTGAGGTGCTCTCTGAACATCTACTGAAAAATTGGACCAGGTAGCTGCTCTCTTCCATATAGGGACAACTAAGTCTCATCTGCCAATCCCTGATCATCTCTCTGTTGCAGCCAAAGATTTTCTGCCAAAATGTTTGCAGAAGTATGTTTATTTTTATTCTTCTCTTCTTTCTTTTTATCCAAATTATTCTTCTCTTCTTTCTATCCTTGCATCACTTCCTCAAAATAGAAAATTAAGAAATGTCATTGTTATTAAGAATTTGTATGGATGTTTAGGCCTTTCTTCTTAATGTATGTAATATGGTATTTATGATTAGCATATTTGGTGAAAGATTCTGAAATCCTCTTTAGGATTCATTGAGCTGGACCTCGAGAAAAGATATACTTTAAAGGCAGCAATTGTCACTTGTGGAGGGCTCTGCCCTGGCCTTAACGGTGTCATCAGACAGGTTAGTTTGTGATCACATTGTTGTTAAGGTAGAAATAATTTATTAGAGAAGTGTAATATTTCAATTTGCATCATCTAATCTTTAGGAGCATTGTGCTTTTGTATATGATGGCGGTGTGCTTCCATCAGGTCGAGCAGGTTTAATAGTTGTGGACCTCACTACACCACACAAATACAAGATACTGAGACCTGGAAAAAACTTGTAAAAGAAACTCTGCATTCAACAGGATCCAGTTGCTGCATCATACTCTAGGTGTAGAGAATTGTGGTGTTCTTCTCTTCAATGAATCTGAGATACTGGGTTGTGGTGATTGTGGTGCTGCTGCGGTTGTCTAATTTGAGGTATTGAATAAGGAAGACAAGTTCTATGAGCATATATGCTAATAGCACTATTGCCTTAGTGTACAGTTGATATAACACTTCTGATATTCCTATCATGCTTCTGCTTTCTTTGTTTGTTTACATTTCTGTTAATGCTTTCTCTTTTTTTCTCTGAAATTATAATCAATAGAGTCAGGTTCAGTATAATAGTACTTAGCAATAACTTCTTATACTAATTGTATATTGTATATTGTAATAATCCAGAAGTTTGTGTTAAGCTGACCAAGTTTATTTTTATTCCTATTAGCATATTGCTGATGAATTTTTATAGTAGAATGTGAACCTGGTTTAATTTGGAATTGTTAATACATGCATAAATTAGATTATTTCTTATAATATTTTTATATATATCATTTTTGTTGGTTCAATTTGTTCTTGATATTTTGCTGCAGGCTAGTATTGGAATGGATAACTTGAACGCTTAATGCACAAAGTGGAGCAGTTTTAGGTTAATTCTGATCTTTTACTAAGTATTTAGGTTGATGATCATCTCTATTAGTGTAATTCGATATATTATGAGCAGTTCTAACTTGTATTGTTTCTGAATTTTTCTTCAGTTTTTAGTTTTGAAATTTGAACTCGGGATTTATTTTGTATTTGAGTATTAGTTTTTTAATGTATAAAACAATTATAGTAACTTATATATGTCCCTAACTATTGTTTGATTTGTCTTCTAATAAAAATTGCATACTATATTTGTAGGTTTGGTAATAAAAAGGGATTGAAAATTTATAGTGTAGCAATGAAGATCAAGGAAAAGATTTTTTTTTTTTAATTTAACAAGGCTTTTGCCACGCTTTTAAAGCGTGGCTGTATATCTTGCTATGGCCACGCTTTAAAAGCGTGGCCGTATCTCTACCTATCGCCACGTTTCAAAAGCGTGGCCGTATCTCTATCTATCGCCACGTTTCAAAAGCGTGGCCGTATCTCTACCTATCGCCACGTTTCAAAAGTGTGGTGATATCTCCCATATGGCGACACTTTTAAAGCGTGGCCATATCTCCCCCATACGGCCACGCTTTAACGCGTGGCCAGTTTTAAAAAGCGTGGCAAAAGAAAAAGCGTGGCGATAGGTCACCAAAAGCGTGGCGACAGAGCAACCGCCACCCTTTCATACGCCACCCTTTCAAAAGCGTGGCGGTAGCTTAAAAAGCGTGGCAAAAAGCTATCACCACGCTTTTTTCAGCTTTTTGCCACGCTTTAAAAGCGTGGCAATAAAGCTATTTTCTTGTAGTGTGTCTTTATCTTCTCTGTTTACATGTGTGTATGAATAAGCATAGCCTGAATTTTGATCTGTAACATGTTGCTATGCCACTATGACTACCAACTTGAGTTTTGTAAAGTTCAAAGCAGTAAAGTATCGTGATCATAAACAAACAAGGAATTAAAGAAGAACTTAGCATGTGCATAAAAGTACTGGAAGGCTAGTATGGTTAATTGTTGCTCAATTGCATTGGATTTTATTTAATTGAAGTTTTCATCTAGGACATTTTGTGAAATCTTTTGAAATCATAAAAACCTTGAAGAAGGAATTACAAATTAAGGCAACAAAAGAAAAAGGGAAAGAATGAGAAAGCTGAAGGCTCTGAGTACCAATGACAATTCAATTGTTAAGTGCTTGTGGTGTTTATGTATCAGGCAAAAAGCTTGAAAACAAAACTCTTAGAAGTCAAGGCTAGGCTCAAAGTGCAAAAAGTACTCCCTCAAAGCTCAAGGCTCTAAGCATCAATGATTAGAGTGTCAAGAAAAGAAACAAATGAGCTTAATGAAGCCCTCTAATTAAATGCTTGTGGTGCTTATGTATCAAGTGGTAATACTTGAAAATAAAGCATTTAGAAGTCATCGCTTTATTATCAACTCATGGGGCAAAGCACCCAAAAGGAGAAGCTAATAAGAGAATGTAAAGCTTGTTTTCAAGGAAGAAACATAAGGAAAAAGATTTCATAAAATAAGCTAGATAGAAGCATCAATCATTTACATTTCTTTTGTGATTATAGCATGCATAGAAAACTAGCCTACCATGAATATTAACTTGCTATTCTTCTCACCTTGGTTTGTCAAAATGTACTACATGATTCTTTTCTTACTTGGGGACAAGGTTTAAGTTTGCTGTTATGATGACATGTCATCATGTCATGTTTTTCTATACTTTTTCATACAAGAAATTGATGATTAGTGCTTAAATCATGCATTCTTTTGTGCTTAAATGGTATATTTCTTTGATCTTTTGATTTTATAAAATTTGTAGGAAATAAGAAGAAAAAGAAGCAGAAAAAGCACAAAATAAGCTAAAAAGAAGAAAAGCGAAATTTTGGGCACACTTTGAAGATTGAGCACGCTTTGGAACCTTAGGCCATGCTTTTAAAAACGTGGCCCATGACCATGAAGCCTTGGAATTAGTATCATGAATTATCATGCATTAATGCTTATGCATGCATTATCATGAATTAATAATTAATAAACATGCTATCATGAATTATCATGCATTACTTATGCATGCATATGCATTTAATTATTAATGATGAATGAATGAAATGAATGCATGCATGAAACATTTAATTATTAAAGCCAATGAATGCTACGGCATTACTATTAAAAGAACAAATCATGCTTTAATGTGAATGCATTGGCTTTATTAATTAAAATATAATGAAAGCAAGCATGCATTTAATTGAGAATGAATTGAATGAATGCAACGTTAATGCATTGGAATTATTAATAAAACCATGGAAGCATACATGTAATATTATTAAAGGGATTAATGAACGCAAGGCAAGGAAGAGCGTTCAATTAAATGAACGCTAGCGTTCACACAAGAAAACGTTTTCGGGCTTATGGAAGCTTGGAAGCAGGGCCAAGCACGCATCAAAGCAACACAAAGGCGTAGCGCCCAAAGAGCCTAGCGCTCAATTGAGGGAGCACAATGTTCAATTAGATGAACGCTAGAGGACCAAACATGTGCAAGGACAAGGGAAGTATGCCATAAGGAGTGAACGCTACGTTCACTTTCCAAATGGAGCGCTCCCCTGGGAGTGTCACCAAGCCACTCCTGACCCATGCCATCAAGTGCCATCTTGGATCCAATTCTTCATAGACCCAAGTCACCAAATGCATCCGGATCCACTCTCATTCAATTCCAAAGCAAGCAAAGCCCATATCATCACTCAAAGGCACAAGAAACAATTAGATTAGGAATTTCATTTGAATTGTAATTTGTTTTCAATTTCAATTTTCATTTTCATTTTGTAAAAACTATATAAAGGCATCAATTTCATTTCATTAGGGAGGCTGGCTTTGCTAGAGAGCAATAGAAGTAGGATTAGAATAGAATAGAAAGCTTTCTTTGATACACTTTTAATTTTCTGCAATTTTCATATTTCAATATTGAATTTAGTTTATGCAAATCTCAGTTTCTACAATCCTCTGCTCAACTTTCCTTCTCTGCAATTTTACTTTTTTGTCTACATTGCTCCTAATTTAGTTTATGCAATTTACACCTTCCTGCAAATTCTGTTCTTTTGCACTTTCACATTTTCGTTTCCCTTGAAGCTTGATTTACTTTTCTGCACATTTACATTCTGCAACTTTATATTTGAGCTTCCTGCAATCTGAATTTACTTTTCATGCCTCGGATCTATTGCTTTTTTAAAATTTCCAGCACCCAGCCCCCTTTACATTTTGCTGCAATTTACTTTTCTTACTCTTTAAGCTTCTGTCCAATCTACATTCTGCTGATTTACATTTACTGCAATTTATATTCCTTGTTCTTTAAGTTTCAGTCAATTTACTTTCTGTTGTTTCAATTTCATCCAATTCACCAATATTGGCTTGACTAGACTAATCACTCACTAAAGTTGCTTGATCCATCAATTCCTGTGGGATCGACCTCACTCTAAGTGAGTTTTACTACTTGATGCGACCTGGTACACTTGCCGGTGAGTTTTGTGTGGAATCATTTTTCCCTCATCAGCAGGGTGTAAATCGACACGTAAGCTCATGGCCTGCTTAGGACAGACATGCATCATATTGTTTGTGCACTTGCATTTGGTTGTGTTTGCTTGTATTACTTTGTGATTGTGTTATTGGTCTTGTTGTGACTTGCTTGCATGTTGAACTGAATCTCTTGTTTGTACTATTAGTTTGTGAATGTATTAAACTGATTAAGAATTGACGTTTTGATTGAAAATTAATTATGTAGCTGAGAGATGGTTAATGTGACCAATTTTATATTTAGAATTTTTTTGAGTTAGAGATTTTGAAAGAGGTAATTAACTAGCTAAAGTAAAACCAAGAGTATTTTGAAAAAGGTTTGATAAAAATATAGTTTCCTTGAGTTTGTTAATTATTTGCATGTTAATTATTTCTTTTACGGCATTCCCATTCCCTACTGAGAATGTGTGGTTTGTTCTCGCTCCAAAATCTTCCACCCTTTCAGTGACACAGGTTCGAAGACTCAGTTTGAAGCTGCGAACGATTGTTGGACTATATTTATAAGTTAAGTTGTTTTCATAAAGTTCCCTCGCCCTTATTACTTTAGTTTTTATTTTATACAGAGGGATAGGAGTTTTACCTGAGTTTCATTTGAATTCTTTTGTATAATATTTTTTATTATTAATAACTATGTGATTATTATTTCTTGTTAATCTTTGACATGATTTTTAATAAACAAGAACAAAACTTTCTGGCTTTTTTATTAAAAACTGAAATGCGATATCGAACTAAAGGCTCAAAATTTAAATAGTTAATAAAGAAAATAGGTTAGTAACACCTTACTTTTGGTACAATCAAGATGTACTAAAAGTTGGGTCGTTACAGAAAAACCTAGGCCCGAGTGCTTAGCCAAAGGGTACAAGTCCTAAAAAGGGACGCTACTTAAAGGGCAACAAAGCACAAGGCTAAAAGGTCATCCAAATAAACTAAAAATAAAAGGTTCCACATGAGAACACTACCTAAAAAGTTATTGGAAATCGACCGAAAAAGCCCGGACGACAAAGCCGTGAGGACGACGTCTTCAAAGCAGAAGGTTGTCAAACACAACCATGACGAGGCCTGGTCCAAAAGGCAAAGGTAGAAAATTCATGTAGCGAACACTGTCTCAGAAGATGTCGGACCACAAAACCCTAAACATCTAAATCCCAGGGGCATAAGAGCCCGCGAAGAGATGCCATCACCAAAGCATAAGTCTGTACAAAGGTTGGAAGAACAACCTCGAAACAAAGGCACCTCGCCAAAATTAATCAACGCACCACCAGAATAGGCAGAAACAGTAAATTAAAACATTAAAATCTCAAAGGTTGCCCAAATGGCAATCCCGAGAGTAAAAGTGTTTTTTTTTAACAAAAAGTTGCTAAGTAGCAACTACAAAAAGTCAGAAGAGTTATTAAAATAGTTAAAAAGCCAGGAATTCAAACAGTTCCACTAGTCAGACCATACCAAATACATCATAAAAAGAGAGATAAAAAGGGAGCTACAAAGGATCCAGCTTCGCGCCAGTCGCAGCATCCTGAGGGCCAGGAGGGATGACAGAAATTGAGACAGCACCGACCATACCATCGGGACCATTCAATATCTCTAAATTAGGTTCTGCCTCAGGCTGGGACGTCTCGGTAGGAGGGGCTGTAGAGGCCTTAGTGTGGACACTGAAGGAGGAGCCTCATCATTATCACCAGGAGCAGCAATCCATCCTCCACAATGTTGTCCATGCTGAATAAGGAGAGGTCGACATCAGGAGCGAGAACTCGGACCTGGGCCTTCAAATTTTTATACAGCGCAGTCATACCGTTCACCACATGTCCCTGGAGCTCGGTATAATCATCATAAGCAGAATGAAGCCTCTCTTTTGTCTCCAACAACTTGCCATAGGTCTGAGTATAGCTCTCCTTAGCCTTCTTGGCCATGTCCTCGGCCAGATTAGCAGCCGCCTCCATAGCAGTAGCCCGAGCATTCTCCCTTTCTATAGCAAGCTCCAACCCAACACTCTTGGCCTCCAACTCGTCCTTTAAACCCTTCACCCTATCATAATTGGCCTTAGCTTCCTCAAGAAGAGCCTTAGTAGCATGGACAAGAGACTCCTTGATAACCCGAGACAAGGTAGCACTGAGATTAGCCATCCGGACACTATTGCTTGAGATAAAGTCAAGGTGGTGAAGGATCGACACATCATCAGTCGGAACCTAACCATAAGGAGCGATAAGCTCTGAAGTGAAAGCCAGGCCATCAAAGTCTTTATCATCGAAATTATAAGACCCGGCAGTCCTCGACTTCTTGGGAGGACGGTCGGATGAAGTCGGAGAGGAGGCAGCACCAGAAGTCGCCAAGGGTGGGTCAGTAGAGACCGTCAAAACTCGAGGGGTCGGGATGACCTTCCTCGGACCTTACGAACCGGACTCCGGCTTCTTCGGAAGAACCTGGCTAGACCCCTCCCTGGACGTCTTGTTCTGAATATGTTGGTCAGCGACTATTTTCTTGGTCTTCCTGAGGAACTTCATCGAATCAGAATTGGCCACCATCTCTGAAAAGGAAGAAAAGGACCATAGAATCAGTTATACCACAGATGAATATAAAAAAATCTGTGTGAACAAAACAAATAGAAACGACTACCTTATATAACACTACCTAGTTCGGAACGAAGGAGAGCCGGATCACCTAAAAATTTCTTTGTGTCCAAATGAGGAGGCTCCCCCCAGTGCTCCGATAAATCCCAATTTCGTGGTTTAGATTGTGCTTATTTTAGGGGATTTTATCACCTTTTCCCACTTTTATTCAATGAAATAGCATGGTTTTGTAATTCTCCCTTGAATTGTGCTTAAGTGTAAAAACATCCTTTTTAGGCCCTTAAATTGGTGATTTTAACTCACTTTAATTCTATTCGATGCCTTGATGTGTTTGTTGAGTGATTACAGGTTCATAAGGCAAGTATTGGATGGAAGAAATGAGGAGAAAAGCATACAAAGTGGAGAATGCATGAGGAAACAAGAATTGGGAATACATCGATGGGCGTGCAGGCGTACAAGGTGCGCACGCGCAGAAGTGACTTCGCATAGAGATGCGCACACGTACATGCCGCGTTCGCGCGGATGAAGAAACAGCCAATCGACGTGCATGCGTACATGGCGCGTACGCGCCGATACTCGCACGTGACTCACTTAAAGGCAAAACGCTGGGGGCGATTTCTGAGCTGCCCAGGCCCAAATCCAACTTGTTTCTTAGTGTATTTCATGCAGAATTGAAGTCTAAGCAAGGGGGGAGCAATTAGTTAGTCAACATGAGCCTTTAGTTAGTTTTCTAGAGAGAGAAGCTCCCTCTTCTCTCTAGAATTAGGTTAGGTTTAGGATAAATTGCCTTGGATCTTGAATTAATTACTCAATTTTATCTTGGTTCCTTTTACTTTATTGATTCTACTACTCTATTCTTCTTAGTTCTCTTGCCAATTTTACTTTTATGTCTCTTTTGTGTTTATGAATGCTCATGTTAGGATTTGTTTACATTGAATGAAATTTAATGTTTGGTGTTCTTTTCATTGATGATTTGAGTTGTTGAATTACTTTCCTTGCAATTGGTAATTGGTAGATTTATTATTCTTGCAGTTTTACTATGATTTCCTTTCATGCCTTCCAAGTGTTTGACAAAATGCTTGGTTGGGCTTTAGAGTAGATTTTGAGCATTCTTGGCTTGGAAAGAGTAATTGGGCAATCTTGAGTCATTAGTACCCAATTTAGATTGGTGATCTAGAGTTGTTAGTTAATATCATTCTCAATGACTCTAATCTCTTGCTAATCCAATTAATGAGTTGATTAGGATTTTTGACTTGAGATTAACTAGTCTTGTTTGACTTTCTCTAATGGAAGATAAATTATATCTTCTTCCAACATTGGGGATGACGAAATATGATAAATTCTTGTTAAGTATTGCTATGATTAATGACTAGGATAGAAGGCATATGATCTCACACCTTGCCATGAATGTCTCTCTTTTTTAATTGCTTTCTTTAATTGCTCTCTTTACTCTTCTTGTCATTTATTTTGTTGCCCCTTTTATCAACTAAAACCCCCGCACCTTCATAGCCAATAATTGACCACTTCATTGTAATTCCGTGTGAGACGACCCGGAGTCTAAATACTCTGGTTAATTCTTATTGGGGTTGAACTTGTGACAAAACCAAATTTAATTTGATTCGAGGATTGACTATTGGTTTGGACTATACTAACAACGGAATTATTTTGTGGAATTCCGAATCGGTGTAAATCCTTGCTATTAGCAAGCTGATCCAAATTTGAACGTCCACTCTTGGAGCATCTCTAGTTGGACTTAGCTTTTATTCGTTGTCTTTTATTTATATTTGTAATCCTTTTATTTTAAAAAGCATTATCCTTTTAGTTTTAGGAGTTAATATTTTATTTTATTTTCAAAATCAAATTAGGTTAGATATAAAAGGGAAAAGGTTCTCCCTTTAGAGGGGGGGCAAACAATTTTGGTTTTGGTGTACTTTTTAGAACCCTAGTTTTTCTCTGTAAGTCATGAGCCACTAAACCTCTTCGGTTAAGGTTAGGAGCTCTGTTTATCTTCTATGGATTGAGATTATTGCTTTTCTATTTTAATTAATGTACTGATTCAGTTTCAAGAATTATTTTCATTCTTAATCTTATGAATCTGGGTGGAATGAGAGTATGACCCTTATTCTACATGAGTTCTTGTGATTCTCGAGAGAGTTATCTCGATTGAACAACAACTTAAAAACAATTTCCTCCTAAACTGCTAATTACATGAACTAATTGGGATATGTGACATATAATCCTGTTAGCTTTGGGTAATTAGGGTTTTGTGGCTTTAGACTAGTTTTGAACTTAACACTCTAATTCGAATTAAGTGACCACAAGAGTGGTGGTTAATGAAGGTTAGAAGAAGATAAATCACTAAGAGATTAGGGTTTAGTCATTTACAGTTTGCCGTGAAATGAATCATGTATTGTTAAAATAGTTGGTAAGAACTTTTGATCCGGAAAGGTAAATATATCCGAAACCTTAACTGTTTTCTGTCACTGTTTTTACACCAAACATCTTAATTGCTTTCTTTACTCTTTTGTTCATTGTTCTATCAAATTTCAACACCCAAAACAACTTCTTTATTCTCTTGACTAAGCAAACCAGTTAGCTATTGTTGCTCAGTTCCTCAGTCCTCGTGGGATCGTCCCTCACTTACTTGAAGTATTACTTGGATGACCTAGTGCACTTGCCAGTTAAGTTATGGAAATTCTAAATTTTTCACCACCTTCCAACCATGATATTCAAGATATTTGATGTCAATTTGATGTGTATTTGATGGTTGAAACGTTGCTCTTTGATTTGGTGAAAATCGGGTAAAAATTGGTTACTGAAAGGATTGAAAGACTAGTTGAAAATCAAGTGGAAATCTGATGAACATTTGAAAAGAATATTTTTGGTTGTTTAAAGACAAGGAAAATGTTTGGTTTTGATGATTTTGGGGTTAAATCATAATTATTGAAAATTTTGTGGTTGAAAGTTAATTAAGAAAAAGTTGAGGGGCCAAAGTGTAAATATTAAAAGTTAAGGGGTCAAAATGCAATTTTCAAAAAGTTTGGGGTCTACATGAAATATTTTAATGTTAAATAAAATATTATTTTATTAATAACAATAAAATATTGATAAAAAGGTAGTTTTTTTCAAAAAGCCTCAGGAAGGTAGTTTTGAGTCTAGAATTCCTTAATTCTCTTTATTAAACATCTAAGGAAAGGTATAAGAGAAGGTATTGAGGTATGCAAGGTAATGAAAAAGGATTTAGAAATTTGCAAACATGTTAGAAAGAAAAGGAGTTAAAAGCTATATAGCAGTGTGCTTGACGTTACAGAATAAGCAGAAAATTGTGAAATGAGATCACTAAGATGTTGGGATGCTCGTTTTATGATTATAGAGAGATGATAAAGATGATTTCCAAGTGATGAAAAGTATGGTTATATGTGATTTATGAGCCTTCCGGTGGTGTTGGAGAATATTGTGTGGGGACGCCCGTATTGTGATGTTGCTTTTCAGACAAGTTGCGGTAGAGAAGTACCAGCCCTGCAAGTTGAATGCTTGGTAGAGGCCTGACTCGCATACCTACGGTATATTGAGATCTGATTAAATACCAGCCCTGCAAGTTGAGAGTAATTGGTAGACGGTATGCGATACTTAATCTGGGATTAAATTTAGGGAAGGCCTTATCTGACCTGGAGGGTCGGATTGCGTTGGGTACGGGTCGAAACTGACAAATGAGCTCATTACCTAAAGTAGGACCAGACATGCATCATTCTTATTTGTGCATAGCTGTGTGATTGTATATTAAGTGTGATTGTGCATTTGTTTCTTGTTTCTTCTGCTATTTGTGTATTGGCTTATATTGTTGTTTTGTATATATTTGTCTGAACTTAATTATGATTATGTGATCATGGATATTATAAATGAACTTAACTGTGAACCCCGACCTTACTAAGAACTTCCCAGTTCTTACCCCTTACACTTCTTCAGATGGACACAGGAGACCTGTTCTACGAGATTGATCACCCGTGTATCCACGACACCTATTAGTACACCTTTCTTCGATCCCGATGTACCCTTTAACTTTCCTCTTTCTTGGATGCAACCTGAGGAGCACTCCGAGATCGTAGATATCTCTTCTGGCAGTAATAAGCAAGATGAGTCACCAACGAGTGGGCATCACCACCTTCCCAATAGATTTCTGTAAGGGGCTTTTGGATTAGGGTAGAGGAGATTTTTTGTGGCGTCCAGCCTAACTCTGGTACATTAGAGTGTTTCCCTCACTTTCCCTCACTTCAGTAGAGTAACTGGGATAAATATTTGCCATTGATTGAGTTTGCTTACAATAACAATTATCAACAAAATATCAGGATGGCACCGTATGAAGCCTTCTACGGACGAAAGTGTCAATCATTGTTATATTGGTATGAAAAGGAAGAAGGTAGGATTTTGGGGCCATAATTGGTACAAGAGTCTACTAAAAAGATTAAGCACATTCGAGAAAAGATTCAGACCACTCAAAAGTTGACAGAAGAGCTATGCAGATATAAGGCGTAGGCCCTTAGAGTTTTAATGAGGGTGACCATATCTTCTTAAGGGTGACAACCGCAACTGTGATAGGTAGAGCTCTTAAAACTATGAAATTCAGTCCGTGATACTTAGGTCCTTTTCAAATTCTTAAAAGAGTTGGTCTAGTAGCGTACCAAATAACCCTCCCTCCTTAATTGTCAAACCTTCACGATGTTTTTCATGTCTCACAACTCAAGAAATATAATCTCGGCGAAAGCCATATTTTACAACCAGAGACAATACAACTATGAGCCGACTTGTCATATCAATCTTTACCAGCAAGGATTGTGGAACGAAGTGACAAACAGCTAATGAGCAAGATAGTACCATTGGTTAAGGCGGAGTAGGGACAAACTAGGACCGAAGAGTACAAATGGAAACTAGAAATTTTGGGGACAAAATTTTCTTTTAGGAGGGTAGAATGTAACGGCCTAACCCCGAAGAAACGATGTTTTATCGGAATCAAACAGAATTTTTATGGAAATTTTATGAATTTTAGTGCATATAAGCACCTCTGCTGCACAGGTACTGTGTCATCAAGCTGTTGAGTCAGCAGCTTGATTGTACCAGACACCTCTCCTGATCTAAGTAGGCACGTCGCGAACAGTTGCGTTTTAGAGCCACTTTGGATCCGAATTTCAAAATTCTAATTTCCATGGTTAGTCTCATTATGACGAGCCGGTCCCAAATTTTGAGAGAAAAATTATATTATTATAATATTTGTATATTATTATTTTATTTAGAATATTATATTATTATTTCCTCTGCTGTGGTTAATGTTGATCTATGTTTAGTAATATAATAACTGAGTTAGAAATCTACCGGTAATGGATAATATCGGCATTCTTAGATGAACTTAGCAATGCTAATGCTTCATCATATATCTTTTATTCTCATGATTATCTTGTTACTAGTATCATTTATACTAGTCAAACTCATGCTTATCCTTTAGTAGGGTAATCTGATGTATCTAGTTTTAGTAATTATCTTTAGAATGATATTTTATTATTAAATTCTGATGAGTCATCACCTTATGACACGTGGCTCTTCCAGGACTAGCCCCCACATGATTCCTTTCTAGCTCTCCAAGCAAAGGTTTCTTAAGGAAAAAGTAAGAAATACTTAAGTTCTAATATATCTAGCTTTAGTAATTATCCTTTCTTAAGATATTTTTATACAAATATCTAGGATAATTCTTATCCTAACCCCATGATCACCTATGCATAATCATTACTATCATCTTTACTCTCTAAATAAGCTAGAACACCATGAGAGAAATCAAGAAAAACTTCCATGGATGCCTAAGCTTCTTTCTCCATTCTTTCTCAAACTATAATCCCTATCAAAAATCTAATCCGACCAATGTGTTCACCTCTTTCTCTTCTTCATTTCTATATCAATTTTCATGAAGTAAATCAAGGTATGATGGCTGCTCCTCCTCCTTGAAGTTTTGGCCATGGTGGAAAATCAGGCTAATCATGTTTTCTTCTTGTTTTCTCTAAGGATCTCTTGTTCACTTACTATAAGTTCTAAGAAAAACTGATTTCTAGCTACCTTAAGGTGAGGAAAATCTTCTTTTTAACATCATAAAGCTTCAGCCTTCATGGTTCATATGGTTCTAAAGTTGGTTTTGATGTTAAATCAAGCGTAAAAGTGCTTTTTGAAGCTTGTTGTTGGTTCAAATTTTGATAACTGCAAAGGAGGTAAGGTTTGTTAAATTAATCAATAATTGGTTGTATTCTTGAAGAGTGAAATTAGATCTTATTTCTTGAGGCTTGATTTTGAGTGTTTGTGTGATGATTTAATCATGAGATCTTGTTGTTCTAATGCTTGAAAATCAAGTTATTGAAGGTTGTGAAGTTGTTGTTGTTGCTGCTGGAAAATGTGGCCTTCTAGCCATGATATTCAAGATATTTGATGTGTGTTTGATTTGTATTTGATGGCTGAAACATTGCTCTTTGGTTTGGTGAAAATCGGGTGAAAATCAGTTACCAAAAGGATTGAAAAACTAGCTGAAAATCAAGTGAAAATCTAATGAACTTTTGAAAAGAATGATTTTTGGTTGTTGAAAGACAAGGAAACATTTGGTTTTGATGATTTTGGGGTTAAATAATAATTATTGAAAAGTTTGGGGTTGAAAGTTAATTAAAAAAAAGTTGAGGGGCCAAAGTGTAAATATTAAAAGTTAAGGGGGGTCAAAATGCAATTTCTAAAAAGTTCGGAGGTCAAAATGTAATTTTTAAAAGTTGAATAAAATATTATTATTTTAATATTAAAATATTGATAAAAAGGCAGTTTTTCCTAAAAGCCTCTGGAAGGTAGTTTTGAGTCTAAAATTCCTTAATTCTCTTTATTAAACATCTAAGGAAAGGTATCAGAGAAGGTATTGAGGTATGTAAGGTAATGAAAAAGGATTTAGAAATTTGCCAACATGTTAGAAAGAAAAGGAGTTAAAAGCTATATATAATAAAATCAAATTAAAAAAAAAGACCAGTTTTAAAAAAAAATCCAAACCAAATTAAATTTATTTTATAGTTTTATTTTTAATCCAAACTATTTTTCATGGCGGGATCCTTAGCTTGATAGTTTCCATCTATTTGTGAGGTAATTACTTGTGAGTCGCTAAAGGCGGCAAGCTTTTGAGCTCCCACCTCCTTAGCCAGCCTCAGACCAGCCAGTAGGGCCTCATATTCAGCTTGGTTATTTGAGGCAAGAAACTCGAACTTTAATGAGAGCTCGATTTGGGTTCCCTGATCACTCTCTAGAATTACGCCTGTGCCACTCACGGTTTTGTTCGAGGAGCCATCCACGTAAAGGCTCCACTCTATGGGGGTGCCTGGGATGTCAGTGTACTATGCGATGAAGTCGGCCAAGTACTGAGACTTGATAACTATCCGCGCTAGGTATATAAGGTCAAATTCGGATAACTCGACTGTCCATTGTAGGATTCTTCCAGCTAAGTCTATTTTCTGTAACATACCTTTTATGGGTTGGTTGGTCCGTACTCTGATGGTGTGAGCTTGAAAGTATGGTCGGAGTCTTCGACAAGTGAGTATAAGGGCGTAGGCAAACTTTTCTATCTTTTGATAGTTTAGTTTAGCCCCTTGTAGAGCCTTACTGATGAAGTAGATGGGTTGTTACCCATTTTTGACTTCTCTGACTAGTGCTAAAGCTATTGCCTGACTTCCTACGACGAGGTATAGGATGAGTTCTTCGCCTTCCCGTGATGGGGTAAGGATGGGCGGTTGACCCAAGAACTTTTTGAAATCCTGGAAGGCTTGTTCACATTCTGTTCAAACCTCTTTCTCTTCCTTACTATCGCATAGAAGGGGAGAGATCTTAAGGTTGATCCAGCAAGAAATTTGGATAGGGCTGCCAGTCTTCCGTTGAGCTATTGTACCTCTTTGACGCAGGTCGGGATGATAATCCACTATTTTATGGTTTATAATGTGTTTAATTGTGTGGTTTTATCATGATTTTTTCCCACTTATTCATATGATTAGCATGCATTTATATTTCCTTCCTAAAATTATTACATGATTAAAAACTTGCTCCCTAGAGACTTTTAATTACGCATTTTGATTCTCCTTTATTCCATTCGATGCCGTGATCTGTGTGTTAAGTGTTTCAGGCTTTATAGGGCATGAATGAATTGGAGATTGGAAAGGAAGCTTGCAAAAATGGAAGGAACACAATAAATTGAGGAGATGACCAGCGAGGAGTGACGCGGCTGCTTGGCTCACGCGACCGCGTGAAAGAGAGGAATTCGCAGTGACGCAGAGGCGTGGACGACGCGCCCGCGTGGCAAAGCAAAACGCCGAATGACGCATCCGCATGAATGATGCGATCGCATGACGTGCGCGATCTGCATAATCTGCAGAATTCACTGGGGGCAATTTTGGGCCCTGTTTTGACCCAGTTTTCGGCCCAGAAAAGCAGACTAGAATTTACTTTAATTTACTTGGCTTTACTCTTCCATGTCTTTTAATTTACTCAATTTTACTATTGGATTATTTTAGAATTTATTAATACAAGAGTTACTTTTAATTTTAATTGATTCCTTTGAGTTTTATTTATCATGTCTTTCTTTAATTCTCTTTTCTATGTTATGAATTCCACATTCACAATGAGCGAGTAGTTCCCTAACTTGATGGGGAGTTGATTGAAAGGAACCCTTGAGTTGGAATGCTCAAAGGAGAAATTGTAATTGGGTTTATTGTTGGATTGTTCTCTAGTCACTAACGCCGGTCCTTCCAAGTAAGCGGATTGGGACTTGTGAATAGAAACAGCATTCCAACTTGTTTGACTTTCCCTTACCTAGTAAGGGATAACTAAACAGAACAACCTTCAATTATCAATTAATCTTGAGAGTACTGCAACAACAATAGGGCTTCCAACTAATCTACTCCCAGTGAAGGTTTTTATTTAAATTACTTAATTTCTCCAATTTAATTTCCTGTTTATTCAACTCAAACTCTTTTTGAAAACATCTGATTAATAAAATAGCACACCTTTCTGCAACTCGTTGGGAGACGACCTGGGATTCATACTCCCAGTATTTTAATTTTAATTTTTGTGACAACCCTTCTAAATTGATAAGTGGATTTCTAGTTGGTTAAGAACTATACTTGCAACGCATATCTTATAACAATTCTTAATTCGCCAATTTCCGCCACGTCAATTTTTGGCACCGTTGCTGGGGAGTTGCAATAGAGTGCTAAAGTTATTAATCGGAATTTTTTATTTTATTTTAATTTTATTTTATCTTGCTACTATGAGCTGCTTATTTCTTTCGCTAGATGACGCGTTCACTTCCTGATCCAAGCTTGCCAGTATTCGATCCTGAGATTGAAAGAACTATTTCACGAATAAGGCAAGCTCGGCGTTGGTTAGTCCTTTCAGAGGGCGGATCTGAAACGTCATTTGAGGAAGAAACCAGCCCCCGTTCTACTGATTTGGTTGATTTACGTGTATGTGACATGGCAGCACCTAGGATAGTTACTATTCAGGAGGCTGGAGCCCCTGATTTTACAATGCAACCATTTCAAGCACATCACCCAGTGGTGGCTACAGACTTTGAAATAAAGACTGCACTGCTCAATTTAATGCCTAAGTTTCATGGCTTACCTGCTCAAGAGCCTATCAAGCACCTGAGAGATTTTCAAGCAGCCTGTTCTACTGTCAGGCGTGATGGTGCGAATGAAACTTCTATTTTGCTAAAAGCCTTCCTGCTCTCTCTTGAGGGAAAGGCGAGAGAGTGGTACTACACTCAACCCGCAGCAACTGTATCCAACTAGGATACACTTAGAAAAGAATTTTTGGAAAAGTTCTTTCTAGCTGAAGTTACTGATAAACTGAGGAAAGACATTTCCATGATTGTTCAGGATGAATCCGAGGCTCTTTATGAATACTGGGAGTGCTTCAATAATCTTCTGGAAGCATGCCCCCACCATATGATTCACAAGATAGTGTTACTCGGTTACGTCACACAGGGCATGAGGCCCCAAGATAAGACCACATTGGAAAGTGCTAGCAATGGGTCTATGAAAAAGTACAAGACCACTGACGAGGCATGGCAATTGATCAGCGACTTAGCTGAATCCACCCGGAATCACAGGCAGAAACAAGGCCGTTCAAAAGCCATTGCAGAAGTATCCTCTAGCAGAGAGACTACTGCTCTAACTCAGAGTATCTGTTAAATGACCAACTTGCTGAAACAGATGCAATTGAATCAACAACAAGTTCGGCAAGCTCAACCTTCTCCACTACAGTAAAGCCAACAGTTAGTCCCACAGAGAGTTTATGGAATCTGTGCTGATTATAGCCATTATACTGATGAATGTCCGCAGCTCCAGCAGGAAGACAACACCGTGGCAGCCACTCATAACTTCTATGACCGCCTCAACCAAGGGTACAATCAAGGTGGCAATTACAGCCATGGATGGTAGGACAATTCTAACCAGAATTGGAGGGACAACAACAACAGAGGAGGCAGAGACAATCATGAAAATCAGAGGTGGAATAATAATAACAACAGGCAGCAGAACCAGAACCAGCCCTATAGAGCACCTCACCTGAGGCAATCCCAAGGACCATAGAATACCCAACAGCAGACCTCTCAAATTACTTATCCTTCCTCATCTTCTAATGATGACTTACTATAATCTATTGATCGGAGATAACAGACCATGGAAAATAACCTTTATGCTACACTAAATGGTCTGAACTCTACCCTGCAAGCTCTTGTCTCACAGATTGGCTCAATGAATAATTCCAATAACCAGCCTTTGTGCTCCAGTAGAATCCCCTCTCAACCATTACCCAATCCAAAGGGTGGCATTAATGCCATCACCCTAAGGTCTGGAACCACACTGCAGGAGAGGAATCAGGAGGAGCCAAGCTCACCAGAACACGCCTCAGCTAAAGAGGTAGTGGAAGTAGAAGATGTTGAAAAGGAAGAGGACATACAGGACATAGCTGAAAAAGAAGAAATTCAGCCATAGGAGGAAGCACCACAGGGCGCAGATACTGCAGAAGACACCACTCCCATTCCATTTCCACAACTTGCAAGGAAGCCCAGGAAGCAGTTGGAACCTGATCCCAAAACGGTAGAGATATTCAAAAAGGTTGAGGTAACCGTTCCTCCTTTTGATGTTATTCAACAGGTACCTAAATATGCAAAGTTTCTAAAAGATTTATGTATACATAAAGACAAAATTAATGAATTAGAAACTATTCCTTTAGTTAGTTCCATATCTGCTTTATTGGGAGGTTTACTTGAAAAGTGTAGTGACCCAGGTCCATGTATGGTTAATTGTACTATTGGTGGTGTAGTATTTTCTGACTGCATGTGTGAGTATAATGCCTTTGTCTATATATGATATTTTGAGGCTCCCTCCCTTAAAAAGGTCAGCAACTCGTTTTGTGTTAGCAGATAAAAGCATTATTACAGTGGCCGGAGTTGCTGAAGATGTATTAGTGGGCATTAAGGGGCTCGCATTTCCCACTGATTTTTATATCCTGGAGATGCCCCAAAATGACTCAGAAAAGCCATCATCAATCCTACTTGGAAGACCATTCCTGAAGACATCAAAGTTCAAATTGGTTGCTTTTTTAGGAACATACTCTTTTGAAATAGATGGTCGATTAGTAAGTTTCAATCTGAATGGAGTTATGAAGCATCCTCTGGAGGATCATTCTATCCTCTAGTGTGACATTATAGATGAAACCGTAGCTGAAGTTCACCAGGAGGAATTTGAAGAGAAGTACATAGGACAAGGTCCAAGTGTGGGGACATTCTCAGAGGACAATGACAGTGCTTTACCATTGTTGCCAGCTCCAGACAACCCAGAGCCTGACCATGATCAGAAGTTAGAATTAAAACCCCTTCCTCCACACCTCAAATATTCTTACCTTGAAGACGAGCAGAAGTTTCCAGTTATCATTGCAAGGGAACTCACTTCTCAACAGGAAGAGTAGTTACTTAGTGTGCTGAGGAGGCACAAGAAGGCAATTGGTTGGAGTTTGGCAGACATAGTAGGCATCAACCCTCAAGAATGTGAGCACAGAATATTTTTAGAAGAGGGAGTAAGGCCCGTTCGTCAACCCCAGAGAAGACTGAACCCCACTATCTTAGAGGTTGTCAAGAAGGAAGTGACCAGACTACTGGAGGCAGACATCATCTATCCCATTTCAGACAGTGAATGGGTAAGCCCAGTACAAGTGGTCCCCAAGAAGTCTGAAGTCACTACAGTGAAGAATGAGCATGGAGAGCTCATAGCAACCAGAGTACAGAACGCTTGGAGGGTCTGCATTGATTACAGGCGTCTCAACCAAGCCACTCGTAAGGATCACTATCCTCTTCCATTCATTGATCAAATGCTGGATCGCCTGTCAGGTAAACCACATTATTGATTTTTAGATGGTTACACAGGTTATTTCCAGATTCATATAGCTCCTGAGGATCAGAAAAGACTACTTTTACATGTCCTTTTGGGACTTATGCTTACAAGAGAATGCCCTTTGGCTTGTGCAATACACCAGCTACCTTCCAAAGGTGCATGATGAGTCTTTTCTCTGATCTTATTGAGGACTGTATGGAAGTTTTTATGGATGATTTTAGTGTTTATGGCGATTCCTTTAGCCTTTGCTTAGATGGATTATCTAGAGTATTAGATAGATGTGTCAGTACAAACCTTGTATTAAATTTTAAAAAATGTCACTTTATGGTAAAACAAGGTATTGTACTAGGACACGTTGTGTCTAATACTGGCATTTCTGTAGATCCAGTAAAGGTGGATGTTATTTCTAGTTTACCTTACCCCTCTTCTGTGAGGGAAGTCCGTTCGTTCCTTGGCCATGCAGGTTTTTACAGGAGATTCATTAAGGACTTCAGTAAGGTAGCACTTCCCTTATCCAGGCTACTGCAGAAGGATATTGAGTTCGAGTTCAGTGATAATTGCAAACAAGTGTTTGATAAGCTGAAGACCGCCCTGACTCAAGCTCCAATTGTGAGAGGACCAGACTGGAGCCAGCCATTTGAAATAATGTGCGACGCCTCCAATCATGCAGTAGGAGCAGCACTGGCTCAGCATGAAGGTAAGGACCCCTTTGTTATTGCTTTTGCGTCTAAAACTTTAGATGCCGCTCAGTCCAATTACACTACTACTGAGAAAGAGCTGCTTGCTATTGTTTTTGCTTTGGATAAATTCAGAGCCTATTTACTTGGTACGAAGGTAGTAGTGTACTTAGACCACGCAACTCTAAAGTATTTATTAGCTAAAAAGGAGTCTAAACCAAGGCTTATACGTTGGATACTGCTATTACAAGAATTTGATTTAGAAATTAAGGATATGAGTGGTAACCAAAATTTAGTGGCAGACCACTTGGGTCGCCTTGAGCACATTACAGATGACCCCACTCCTATAGCTGATAATTTCCCATTTGATAACCTACAAGCAGTATCTGAGGTAGTCCCTTGGTATGCACCTGTAGCTAATTATCTAGTTAGCCGCACCTTTCCTCCAAACTTTTCTAAGCATTAAAGAGACAAGTTGAAAAGCGAGTCTAAATATTATATATGGGATGACCCATATTTATGGAGATATGGCACTGACCAGGTAATTAGAAGGTGTGTTCCTCAATCAGAATTTCAGTCCATTTTAGAGGCCTGTCACTCATCTGAGAGTGGAGGACATTTTGGCCCTCAAAGAACAGCTAGAAAAATCTTAGACTGTGGATTCTGGTGGCCTACTCTTTTTAGAGACGCTGCTGAATTTTGTAGATCTTGTTTTCCATGCCAAAAATTTGGTAATATATCCAAGAGGGATGAGATGCCTCAACAAATTATGCTTTTCTGTGAAATTTTTTATGTTTGGGACATTGACTTCATGGGTCCATTTCCAAATTCTAATGGTTATTTTTATATATTGTTAGCTGTGGATTACGTTTCCAAATGGCTGGAAGCAATTTCTACCTGTACTGATGATACTAACACTGTTGTTTCCTTTGTGAGAAATCACATTATTTGTTGCTTTGGATCACCACGAGCAATCGTGAGCGATCAAGGCAACCATTTTTGTAACAGGAGACTAACATGATTAATGAAGAAGCATGGAATAATTCATAAGGTTGCAACAGCCTACCATCCTCAGACTAATGGGCAAGCCAAGGTGTCAAACAGAGAGATAAAGCGTATCTTGCAGAAGATAGTCAAACCTCATAGAAGAGACTGGAGCACCAGGCTACAAGATGCACTCTGTGCATACAGAACAGCATACAAAACACCCATTGGGATGAGTCATTTCCGCTTAGTTTATGGAAAAGCTTGTCATCTCCCTGTTGAAGTAGAGCACAAAGCCTTTTGGACAGTAAAGGAGTGCAACATGGGAATTGAGAAAGCCGGAGCTGAAAGGAAGTTGCAACTGCAAGAACTGGAAAACCTTCGCCTAGAAGCTTATGAGAACTCAAGACTATACAAGGAGAAGATGAAGGCTGTACATGATCAGCACATCAGAGAAAAGAGTTCCAACCTGGAGACTTAGTCCTCCTTTACAAGTCTCGACTAAGGCTCATGCCAGGCAAGTTGAGATCAAGAAGGGAAGGTCCATACAGAGTAGAGAAGGCCGAACCATACGGAGTTTATCACCTAAGCCATCCTTCAAGCTCTGAACTTATCAATGTCAATGGACATCGTTTAAAGCAGTACCATGGAGAGAGGATGTAGAAAAACAAGGAGCTCGATATCTTCCTCTTGAAAGATCCCCACATAGCCGAAGACTGAGCTAGTGGAGCGTCCAACTTACGGACGTTAAAGTAAAGTGCTAGGTGGGAGACAACCCACCATGGTATGATCGTTCTTTTCTTTATTTTTAGTTTTTCTATTCCATAACTCTTCTCTTTGTTAGTACAATTCGTGCATCTGTATTTACATATTTTTTTTTTAAAAAAAAAGAAGATTTTTTCACGCGACGCGACCGCCTCATTGACGCGTCCGCGTCACAGGAGATGGGAGGATATAATAAAACAAATAGAGAGTCACGCAGGAGTGTGGCTGGAGGCGTGCTAGTGGCACAAAATGCCCCACACGACCGCATCGCCGACGCGTCCGCGTCACTAGGGAATATTGGCCTCCCACGCGACCGCGTCACTCACGCGGCTGCGTGCCCTGGAATTCGACGTCAAAAGGGTGCACGATCGAAAGTTGTGCTAGAGTGGTGCTGGATTGGTGCTAAACGCACAATCCTTCCCACGCGGCAGCGTGACCGACGCGACCGCGTCATATCCTTCTCATGGCCACTCACGTGATCGCATGCCCCACGTGATCGCGTCACCCCAGATTTGGTAAAAATAAACTTTCAAACAGAGAGTTGTGCGAGTGCGAGGCTACCCTCGCGCCAGTAGCATGAAACAGGTCACGCGACCGCGTGACCAACGCGACCGCGTGACCAACGCGACCGCGTCAATCAATTTAAGCGCAAGTCGCGCGACCGCGTCCCCTACGCGACCGCATCACTTGCGCCGCATAGCTTCCCTAATTTGCCAACTATCTTATCTTTTTCTCCCCAAATCCTATTTTTTCTTTTCCCTCCTTATTCCTTCCTCCTCCCTTCTTCCTTCTTCCTTCTTCCTCACTTTCTACTCTCTCTCTCTCACCCCCGTTAACAAGGTTTTCTTTTCTTCTTCCCTCCTTTCTTTTCTATTTTTCTTCTTATTTTTATATGTTATCTTCTTTTCTTTTCTTTTTTACTTTCATTATCCATATTTTCTTTTTCTTTCTTTTTTTACTTGGTGTTAGAAATTTATTTGAGTCATTATTTCTCAGTATATGCTTGTGGATTGTTGTAAATTTATTTGGCAATTATATATTACTTTTTCAAGGGCTGCTTGCATGTTCAATTTAATACTTTCTATACCTTAATTATCATGCATGCTATGTGCTTGTGAAAAAGCCCATATGGCATTATGCATTTTTCTATATTATTCTACTATTCAATGCTTGCTTTTCACAAATTCCCTTTACTATTGTATTAATTGAAATTAATTGTCAATACAAACGTGATGGTTTGTTATGAGTGATGCTTGATCTATGCTACTCATGCCTTTGCCAGTATGCTAATAAACACCTTGCATTCACTTGTCATCATATGCACTAACTATTTTCCATTGATGACTTTTCACATGTAGTCATGACCATGTGTTAACATCATTTACCTTTTACTGTGCATTCATCACCACCCTTTTCCATTCTCTTCCTTGCTATATCTCTTTGAATTTAATTTACTTTCTCTTCCCTTTTTCAGAATGGCTGATGAGCGGACAATTTATACGCTTTTTGTCATTATTTTTAGTATGTTTTTAGTAGAATCTAGTTACTTTTAGGGATGTTTTCATTAGCTTTTATGTTAAATTCACATTTCTTGACTTTACTATGAGTTTGTGTGTTTTTCTGTGATTTCAGGTATTTTTTGGCTGAAATTGAGGGACTTGAGCAAAAATCAGATTCAGAGGTTGAAGAAGGACTGCTGATGCTGTTGGATTCTGACCTCCCTGCACTCAAAATGGATTTTCTGGACCTACAGAACTCAAAATGGCGTCCTTCTAATTGCGTTGGAAAGTAGACATCCAGGGCTTTCCAGCAATATATAATAGTCCATACTTTGCCCAAGTTTAGACGACACAAACTGGCGTTCAACGTCAGCTCTCTGCCCAATTCTGGTGTCCAGCGCCAGAAACAAGTTGCAAAGTGGAGTTCAACGCCCAAAATGGCACAAAAGGTGGCGTCCAACTCCAAGAATGACCTCTCCACGTGTAGACTTCAAGCTCAGCCCAAGCACACACCAAGTGGGCCCCGAAAGTGGATTTATGCATCAATTACCTACTTCTGTAAACCCTAGTAGCTAGTTTATTATAAATAGGACTTTTTACTACTGTATTAGATATCTTTTGATCAGTTGTATGCTATCTTAGATCACGTTTGAGGGCTGGCCTCTCGGCCATGCCTGAACCTTTCACTTATGTATTTTTAATGGTAGAGTTTCTACACTCCATAGATTAAGGTGTGGAGCTCTGCTGTTCCTCAAAGATTAATGCAAAGTACTACTGTCTTTCTATTCAATTCAACTTATTCCGCTTCTAAGATATCCATTCGCACCCAAGAACATGATGAATGTGATGATTATGTGACGCTCATCATCATTCTCCCTTATGAACGCGTGCCTGACAAACACTTCCGTTCTACATGCGAACAAGCTAGAATGAATATCTCTTGGATCTTTTAATCAGGACCTTCGTGGTATAAGTTAGAACCCATGGATGGCCATTCCTGAGGTCCGGAAAGTCTAAACATTGTCTGTGATATTCCGAGTAGGATCCGGGAAGGGATGGCTGTGACGTACTTCAAACTCGCGAGTGCTGGGCGTAGTGACAGACGCAAAAGGATAGTAAATCCTATTCCAGTATGATCGGGAACCTCAGATGATTAGCCGTGCCGTGACAGAGCATTTGGACCATTTTCACAAGAGGAGGGGATTGTAGCCACTGACAACGGTGATGCCCTTGCATAAAGCTTTCCATGGAAAGGAGTAAGACTGATTGGATGAAGACAGCGGGAAAGCAGAGGTTCAGAGGGACGAAAGCATCTCCATACGCTTATCTGAAATTCTCACCAATGATTTACATAAGTATTTCTATCCTTAGTTTCTGTTTAATTAGTATTATTTTCGAAAACTCCATAATCAATTATTATCCGCCTGACTAAGATTTACAAGGTGACCATAGCTTGCTTCATACCAACAATCTCCGTGGGATCGACCCTTACTCATGTAAGGTTTATTACTTGGACGACCCAGTGCACTTGCTGGTTAGTTGTATCGAAGTTGTGACAAATTATGAATTGAGATTAGAGCACCAAGTTTTTGGAGCCATTACCAGAGATCACAATTTCGTGCACCAATGGCCACCAACAAGGGCAAAGAGAAAGCTACTCCCAAATCAACAGCAAGGAGAGGAACAAAGAGAGCACTAGTGGCAGAGCCTTCTTCAACTACGATAAAGCCCTTAACAAAGAGACTTAAGAGGATTATAAAGGTTGATGATAAAGAAAAGGCCTTCCCAGCAAAGGACACTGCGCGATTTTCCAATTGCTACTGTGAGCAGATGTTTCCCATCCTGGCAAAAAGGAGTTACAACAATGAATACATTCTTCTCCTCCCAAACCATATTGCTACATTTGTTGAGCCGCAAATTGCACAAAGACAATGGGGTTTCCTACAGAGACAGCCGAGGCAGGTCAATCTTTCTTGGGTAGTCGAGTTCTACTCCAACTTCCACCTGCCAACCCTGTAGTCTGTCTTTGTCCGTCAAAAGCAAGTCCCCATTACAGAAGAGGCCATTCAAAAAGCTCTAGGTCTTCCCCCTATTCCAGAAGGTTTGGACGCCTTTCAAGAAGCCGCACTCAAGCGTCAGATGTACCAATTTGACTGGGACACCGTTCTTAGAGTTATCGCACTACCTGGCAGCCGCTGGATCTACGGATACCATCGTACCCGCCCTAAGGGAATATCGGCTTCAGCACTTACCTTGGAGGCTCGCGTATGGGCACAGATCATATCCCATTACGTCTTTCCGAGCACTCACGTGTCCTCCTTCACTGCGGATATGGCCGTTCTACTATGGTGCATCCTTACAGACCAACCTCTGAACCTACCAAGACACATCCGGAATGCCATGGGACACGTACAAATTGTAGGCAATTTACCTTTTCCCGCCTTGGTCTCAGATCTTGTCTCAGCAGCCGGAGTCTTCTACAGAGCTGGGGACACCAAAGCCATACTTCCACGGGATGATTAGTATGTCCCTAACGGGAAATACATCAGACCTCCACCAGCCGCCACAAGCCATCAGACTAAACCGGTTGAAGATATTCCTTCTTCAACACCACAAGCACCCACAACAGACCAACTGCTCCATCAGATACTCGAAAGGTTGGATCGACAGGAACACAAAGCTAAGATGAGAGAGCGCCGTAACAAGCGCCGATTCACATACCTCAAGGAGCTGATTATGGGAAAATTCAAGGACTCAGACACTCCGGACTCCACTTCCTTTACCAGCACAGGAAGCCATGATGGCCCAAACTGTGGAGATACTGCTACCAGCCCACCTTTGTTTCTGACAGATGGCACCGAGGACGGTGCAAAGCCTTAAGTGTGGGGAGGTTGGTCAGTACCTGACTCCCGGAGGTAATTTCTCTTCCCTAAATACCAATAAATTAGGATATTTAGTTAGTTTTTCTTTTGTAGAATAGGATAAATTGCATAGTAATAGATTAGTTACATGCATGTTCTACTTGATTGAAAAGACAATAAGTTTCTTCTAAGACTCTATTTTTGGAACAAAATTTCACTAATTTTACCGGAGGTAATTTCTCTTCCCTAAACACCAATAAATTAGGATATTTAGTTAGTTTTTCTTTTGTAGAATAAGATAAATTGCATAGTAATAGATTAGTTGCATGCATGTTCTACTTGATTGAAAAGACAATAAGTTTCTTCTAAGACTCTATTTTTGGAACAAAATTTCACTAATTTTAATTAAAATTTTTATGTTAAATTTGCTTGAGGTTGTATTTGGAACATAATTTTTAAGCTAAAGAACACACAACCTGTGAGATTTGAGCCTTTATGCATGGTTACATTATTTAACCATAATTATTTTATTCTTGTGTGTTTACTTCTCTTTAATTGTAATCTATATTTTGTTTCATCCTATATGTCCAATGTTTATTATATTTATATGTTTGCATATGATTGAGGCCATTAATTGTTTAGCTCACTTATCCAAATTAAGCCTACCCTTTCAATTACCTTTGTTAGCCACTTTGAGCCTTTAAATCCTATTTGTTCTATATTTTACCACATTACTAGCCTTAAGCGGAAAAACAATTATATACCCCAAATTGATTCTTTGGTTAGCTTAAGATAGAATTGTGTGCTAATTAAGTATGGGAAATTGTGGGAACAAAAGATAATAAGGGAATGTGTCATGATAATATAATGGAATGTGAAAGGAAAATTCTGGGTAGTTAGGTATGAATTCTAAAGTTATATAGAATATATATATAGGTTATGTTAAAGCTTGGTTTAATTAAAGATTCAGTCTATAAGCTCACTTAGCCATATATGTATCCTTACCATTACCTTGGCCCCATTACAACCTTGAAAAGACCTCATGATGTTTGCATTGGTATATTAAATGTTGTTGATTGATTAGGAGAAGAACAAAAATTAGAGAGCATGATTAGAGAAGGATAGAGTGATTACCCTATACACTAGAGAGACTAGAGTATACATACATCATCAGTGAGGGTTCAATGCTTGAAATTCTATGTTCCCTGCTTTCATGAGCTATCTTCTTGCATTTTTATCTATTCCTGCTGTATGAGAATTGAATTAGTGGAATTTGATTTGTAATTATTTTGAAGAGCCTATTTACTTTTGATCAAGTGGACAAGAATCATATAGTTGCATTTACATATATAGGTTGCATTGCATTGCATTGCATGAGTTTTTACATGTTCCTAATCATTTGTTTTATCTCCTTCAACTAAGCATGAGGACATGCTAATGTTTAAGTGTGGGGAGGTTGATAAACCACTATTTTATGGTTTATAATGTGTTTAATTGTGTGGTTTTATCATGATTTTTACCCACTTATTCATATGATTAGCATGCATTTATATTTCCTTCCTAAAATTATTACATGATTAAAAACTTGCTCCCTAGAGACTTTTAATTATGCATTTTAATTCTCCTTTATTCCATTTGATGCCGTGATCTGTGTGTTAAGTGTTTCAAGCTTTATAGGGCATGAATGAATTGGAGATTGGAAAGGAAGCTTGCAAAAATGAAACGAACACAAGAAATTGAGGAGATGACCAGCGAGGAGTGACGCGGACGCATGGCTCACGCGACCGCGCGAAAGAGAGGAAATCGCAGTGACGCGGCCGCATGGCTCACTCGACCGCGCGGACTGGAATAGCACAGGTGACGTGGAGGCGTGGACGACGCGCCCGCGTGCCAAAACAAAACGCCGAATGACGCGTCCGCATGAATGATGTGATCGTGTGACGTGCGCGATCTGCATAATCTGCAGAATTCGCTGGGGGCGATTTTGGGCCCTGTTTTGACCCAGCTTTTGGCCTAGAAAAGCAGACTAGAGCCAGAGAACATGCAGAAACCAAAACAACATTCATTCTACATAGTTTTAGTTTTTAGATCTAGTTTTTACTCCTCCTCTAGGTTTTTCTCTCTACACATTCATAGTTCTTAGGATTTTATTTTCTATTGCTATTTGCATTGGGATATTGAGAAGAGTTAAAAGACTTCGTCATTCTAGTTCGTTTTCTTTACCTAGCTTTACTCTTCCATGTCCCTTAATTTATTCAATTTTACTATTGGATTATTTTAGAATTTATTAATACAAGAGTTACTTTTATTTTTAATTGATTCCTTTGAGTTTTATTTATCATGTCTTTCTTTAATTCTCTTTTCTATGTTATGAATTCCACATTCACAATGAGCGAGTAGTTCCCTAACTTGATGGGGAGTTGATTGAAAGGAACCCTTGAGTTGGAATGCTCAAAGGAAAAATTGTAATTGGGTTTATTGTTGGATTGCTCTCTAGTCACTAACGCCGGTCCTTCCAAGTAAGCGGATTAGGACTTGTGAATAGAAACATCATTCCAACTTGTTTAACTTTTCCTTACCTAGTAAGGGATAATTAAACAGAACAACCTTCAATTATCAATTAATCTTGAGAGTACTGCAACAAGAATAGGGCTTCCAACTAATCTACTCCCAGTCAAGGCTTTTACTTAAATTACTTAATTTCTCCAATTTAATTTCCTGCTTATTCAACTCAAACTCTTTTTGAAAACATCTGATTAATAAAATAGCACACCTTTCTGCAACTCGTTGGGAGACGACCTGGGATTCATACTCCCAGTATTTTAATTTTAATTTTTGTGACAACCCTTCTAAATTGATAAGTGAATTTCTGGTTGGTTAAGAACTATACTTGCAATGCATATCTTATAACAATTCTTAATTCGCCAATTTCCGCCACGTCACGGGACTTTTGATTCACTCGAAAACATGTCTCTCAACAAATTTCCTTCTGCAAGTGCACCGGATTGTCGTCAAGTAAAAACTCACTGTAGAGTGAGGTCGAATCCCACAGGGATTAGTAGATTGATCAATGTTAATTGGAGAATTATGCTAGTTGAGCGAAATCAAAAGTGGATTGGGAAACTTAAATTGCAAGAAATTAAATGGCAAAAATTAAATTACAGGAAATGAAATGACAGAATCTTAAATTGCTGGAAAGTAAATGGGAATGGGGAATTAGCATGAAATTAAAGAAGCAGAATATAAAAGAATGGGTAGATCAGAGATGGGGAATCATTGGGTTTAGGAGATGTATAATTCTCCGGATCAAATTCATTTTCATCTCTTCCGCAATCAATGCATTCATTGATCTCCTTGGCAATCTTAAGTGATTAGACCCCAATTCCTTGGTAATCTAATCTCTCTAAGCATGAACAATTGCCCAATTCCTTGATTTAAGTGCTCATGGGACGAGATGAAGTTTAGTCACTGATTATACCACACAAATTCATAGATCAAAGTGTTGGTAGGATTACATGTCACTATATCCATCCAAACCCCAATCTCATCCAATGTGAGAAAATAATTCTAGCATGATCTCCTCATTTCTCTCCCAAGGTTCCGAGGAGATCCAATTATGAATATCTTCTTTCCCAAGTTAACTATCCAATTAGATGAAGACCGAAAGCTTTCTAGTAAAATCAAGAGAAAAGAAAGAAGAAGATGAAAACTAATATTGATCCATTGAATTTACACAGAGCTCCCTAACCCAATGAAAGGGCTTTAGTTGTTTATAGCTCTCAAAGTGGAAAATGGAATTGAAAGATACATTCTGAAATTCCAATGGAACCAAAAAGTGAAAATCCCAGTCTCCCCCAAAAAAAGTCCTTTCTAACTTAAACTCTAAGCTATTTATACACTTTCTTCCATTCATCCCCCAAACGTGAGCATTAGAAGTGTTTACAGAGAATTGCTCTGTCTCTCTTCCAACGTTTGAGGCAACGTTGGGGGTCCAACTCGGCCACCAACGTTGCTTCCTCTTCATCTTCTCCAGGCTCCTTCTTCAACCTTCCTTCATGCTTTCTTTCACCTGTCATCAACCAACACATGCATCAAAGCCTTGCTAAAGTCATGAGAATTCTCATCCTTCTTACCATATAAGTAATTGTAGCATAATTCTCATGAAATTGCATCAAATTAATCATGGTTGAATGAATCCAGGCATACATGAATTTCTAACCCAATTGCTTACTTATAGCTCAAGAATGTGTATAAAACCTATCAAAAACAAAGAAAAAAGGATAGTGAAACTAGCCTAAGATGCCCTGGCATCACAACACCAAACTTAAATCTTGCTTGTCCCTAAGAAAGTACTGACTTATTAAGAAGAAGAAATGAAACAGAAGATAATGTTCATACAGCAAGTAATTCTTATTGGTTATGCAGAAAGTGCACTAACTCACTTCTTATTGATCTTTTAGGCCTATAATGTCCCATTCAAGCATCAATTAACATATTGCTATGACCTCTTATTATTCCCTCATCCTTGGTAATTGCTTTTCTTTATTTTCTTTTCTTGTAAGCTTAAGCTCAGTGTCATGTGTTGTAGCAGTTTCTTACTTTATTTGTACTCAACACATATTCACTACAGACACTTGGATCACAATTCTTAAGACATTGATGCCCAGCACCTCTTTGGGTTACTAAATGCCTTGTAACTAAGTTGCTCTTGATGATAGATTTTCGGTTGATAATCCTGGGTTAGTTAACCCAAGTTACCAAGTGTTAAAGCACTCCATAGAACCTAATCATCCAAGCAGATCCTAGTACAAAGACACCACAGGCATATGTCCTAAGGTCTAAGCTATTGGTGCCTAGCCTTATTTTTTGCTTTCTTCTATTTTTGTTACGACTTTTGGCTTTTTTCTTCTTTCTTTTTACTTGTTTTTTCTTTCCTCCAAGAACTTTTATTTGCTAAGATTCATAGACAGCATGCTAATTTACACTAAAGGGGAATAATCTATCCTGTTATTCATTATGAGTGAGCTACTACACAATCAAACATATATACCACCACTTACTGTTATTTCATTTTCTTGCCAGAAAGGAACTATTTCACTTCTTGTTCAAACATTTCTTTTATTCAATTTGAAAAGACTCAGGGAAAAGACAAGCATTTAAACACGTGAAAGTGAAAACACACATCTAGGCTAGCACACTTATTGCAAAGTTTAAACACTATAGAGTGCAAGATGACTAAAACCATAATTGACTATTAACATGGGAACATTTAGACTTCCATCTTAGAACATTTCAAAGCAGATGGAATTAAGTAACAATACAACCTCTTGGTGGTGCCTTCTAGTTGCTTCTTCTCTGCTATCACCATCTGTGGCTTTAGTGTCCTCTTTTTACCCTTTGATGATAATGCACATTTCTTCCAAGGGTTAATTGAACTCCTGCAAAGGTTACTGAAAGTTGCTTGTTCCCCAAGCACTTGAGAAATTGTTAGCATGCATGTATATTTGTAGGCTTTTAAACTTAGATTGGGGTGTGAAAACCAAACTTAGTTTCTTGCCTTATGCAGCAAATTGAGTCTTTTGCAAAAAACATCAAGTACTTTTATTAAGAAAGTAAACTATGAACTAGAAAAAAACTACTTTTGAGTAATTTCTCTGATTGTTTAGAGCTGACAACTAATTATGTTGGGGTGCAATGAGTTCTTCATGCAATCCATGGTGGAACACCAAACATAGAATTGCACATTCACCTTTAGATTTCTTTGGTGTGCAACCCCAAACTTAGCTCCTTGCAATAGAGAATTTACTTAACTCTTATTGACAAGCTATGAAAAGAGAATTACCTTTGGTTGGGTTGCCTCCCAACAAGCGCTCTTTTAACGGCACTAGCTTGATGTTCTGCTCTCTCAAGTGAGTCTATATTTTATCTTGGACTCTTCTACCATGTCACCCAAGTAGTGCTTGAGCCTTTGCCCATTCACAGTAAAGTTCCGTTGTGAGCTTTCTTCCATGATCTCTATGTATCCATAAGGTGAGACTTTAGTGACAATAAAAGGACCTGACCACCTCGATCTTAATTTCCCAGGGAACAATTTTAATCTGGAGTGGTAGAGTAGCACTCTCTGTCCTTCCTCAAAGCTTCTTGGTGCCATCTTGAGGTCATGTCTTTCCTTTGCTTTTTTCTTGTACATTTTAGTATTTTCATAGGCTTGGAATTTGAACTCCTCTAATTCTTGCAGTTGCAAGAGCCTCCTTTCACCAACAGCTTGGCCATCAAAATTCAACAACTTGAGAGCCCAAAAAGCTTTGTGTTCAAGCTCTAATGGCAGGTGGCAAGCTTTACCATACACCAGTTGATATGGAGACATTCCAATTGGTGTTTTAAAGGCTGTCTTGTATACCCAAAGAGCATCATCCAGCTTCTTCGACCAATCTTTTCTTGAAGCTCCCACCGTCTTTTCGAGGATCCTTTTTAGCTCTCGGTTGGATACTTCTGTCTGGCCACTTGTTTGGGGGTGATAGGGTGTGGCAACCTTATGCTTCACCCCATATCTCAGGAGGAGGGTCTCTAGTGGTCTATTGCAAAAATGGCTTCCTCCATCACTGATGAGTGCTTTGAAAACTCCAAACCTGCTAAAGATATTCTTTCTGAGGAAGTTCAGGACCACCTTGTTGTCATTTGTAGGGGTTGCAATGGCCTCCACCCATTTTGGTACATAGTCTACTACCACCAAATGTAATTGTTTGAGTATGAGGTTGGGAATGGTCCCATGAAATCAATCCCCCATACATCAAACAGCTCAAGTTCCAAGATGAATTGCTGTGGCGTCTCATTTTTCTTGGGCAAATTTCCAGCCCGCTGACATTCATTGCAGTTCTTCACTAACTCTCGTGCATCTTTAAAGATGGTGGGCCAAAAGAAGCCGCATTGCAAGACCTTTGTTGCGGTCCTTTCTCCTCCAAAATGGCCTCCATAGCAAGAGCCATGACAATTCGATAACACTTCCCTTCCTTCCTCCTCTAAAACACACCTTCTGAGTAATCCATCCGAGCATTTTTTGAATAAGTATGGCTCATCCCAAATGAAATAATTTGCATCATTAATGAGTTTCCTCTTTTGGTGCTTGTTGATCATTGAAGGAAATTCCCCAGTTACTTTAAAATTAGCAATATCTGCGAACCAGGGTGCCTTATGAACCACCATTAATTGCTCATCAGGGAAGAATTTATTAACACTTGATTTGTGGGTGCCATCTTCTTCACAGGGGATTCTGGACAAATGATCTGCCACTTTGTTCTCCACTCCCTTCTTGTCTTTAATCTCAATGTTGAATTCCTGCAATAGCAGAATCCACCTTATCACTCTTGGTTTTGACTCTTGTTTTGCAAGTAAATATTTTAGTGTTGTATGATCAGTAAAAACAATAACTTTAGATCCAATGAGATAAGATCTAAACTTGTCAAATGCAAACACTATTGCAAGTAGTTCTTTTTCAGTAGCGGTATAATTCCTTTAAGTTTCATTCAAAATCTTGCTGGCATAATATATAACATGCATTAAATTGCCTTTCCTCTGTCCAACCACTGCCCCAACAGCAAAGTCTAATGCATGACACATCAGTTCAAAAGGCAAATTCCATTCAGGTGGGGCTATGATAGGTGCTGAAAAAAGCTCTCTTTTCAGTGTTTCAAATGCTAGTGTGCATTTTTGATCAAATACAAAAGGTGTATCAGAGACTAATAGGTTACTCAAAGGGTTTGTAATTTTGGAAAAATCTCTGATAAACCTTCTGTAAAAACCAGCATGCCCTAAAAAACTCCTAATTGCCTTGACATTACTAGGTGCAGGTAATTTCTCAATTAATTCCACCATAGCTTTGTCTACCACTATGCCTTTTTCTAAAATTTTATGGCCAAGGACAATCCCCTCTGTTACCATAAAATGGTATTTCTCCTAGTTTAGAACTAGGTTTGTCTCTTGGCACCTTTTGAATACTAAAGAAAGATGATTAAGGCAATTTTCCAAAAACTGAAAAATCGTCCATGAAGACTTCAATGAATTTTTCAATCATGTCTGAGAAAATAGACAACATGCATCTTTGGAAAGTTGCAGGGGCATTGCACAATCCAAAGGGCATGCGCCTGTAAGCAAAATCTCCATATGGACAGGTGAATGATGTCTTTTCTTGGTCTCTTAGATCAAGCACTATTTGATTCTAACCCGAGTATCCATCAAGAAAACAGTAATATGCATGTCCTGCCAATCTCTCCAGCATCTGGTCCATAAAAGGGAGTGGAAAATGATCCTTTCTAGTTGCCTTATTGAGTTTTCTATAGTCAATGCACATCTTCCAGCCTGTTACTGTTCTTGTGGGTATGTGCTCATTCTTTTCATTGGGTACAACTGTGATACCTCCTTTCTTTGGAACCACATGGACATGACTCACCCATGGACTGTCGGAAATGGGATAAATGACTCCTGCCTACCATAGCTTCATCACTTCTTTTTTGGACCGCATCTTTCATGACAGGATTCAATCTTCTTTGAGCTTGAATGGAGGGTTTGGACTCATCTTCCAACAGGATCTTATGCATGCATATGGATGAGCTTATTCCTTTTATGTCAGCAAGGGTCCATCCAATGGCATCTTGATGCTTTTGTAACACTTTGATTAATTCTTCTTCCTGTTCTTGACTAAGGGCAGAATTGATGATCACTGGGTATCTTCCATCACTTCCCAAGTATGCATACTTGAGAGTAGGAGGCAGTTCTTTCAACTTCAGTTTGGGTGTTTCCTTCTCTTTTTTTCTCTCCTCCGATGCACTTGGAATAGGCATTTTAGCTATATTGACCTCAGCAACCTCCACATTTAACATAGAGTCATCCCTTACCAATTCTTCAAGTTCTTCTTCAAAGGTTTCTTGCACTACAATTTCCACTGCATCTAACCTCACACACTCTCCAAGTGACTCTGGTGGATAGCTCATGGCCCTGAAGACATTGAATACCATTTTCTCATCATGTAGCCTAAGGGTAAGTTCACCCTTTTGGACATCAATGATGGCTCCAGCAGTAGCTAAGAATGGCCTCCCTAAAATTATTAAAGCCTTAGCTTCTTCCTCCATATCTAATACGACAAAGTCAGCAGGGAAGATGAAGTCTCCTACTTTCACCAACAAGTCTTCTACTATTCCATGAGGGAATTTGAACGACCGATCTGCTAGTTGGAGGGCTATTCTTGTTGGTTTGGCTTCCTCAATCTTCTTTCTTTTCATCATTGTTATGGACATAAAATTTATACTAGCTCTGTAACAACCCTGATTTTCGAGTATGCGAGATCTTTTCTGAAGGTACGGATTTCTCCGGCAGATCAGTAAAGGGAACACCTCTGATATATCATCAAGCATCTCAATCCTCATTGTCATTATGTCATCTTTAAGCTAGGACCTCTTTTGAGGCAAGCTCGACAAAACAGTCACGAAGAACCTAGTTTTTGAACCGTATCGGGTAGGAGTTTTGATTCTAGTTTTCGTAAATATTATCTGTTTGACAAACCGGACTCGATTCATGAGAGAAGAGAGATAATAGTATAATATTATCATTATATTACTATTAGAAGATGATTGAATGATATTATAAGGTTACGTGGTCTGTTTTAGTTAAAAACAGGAAATCGATTTAACTGGGTTCACTGTTTACTGGTGCAGCTTAGCACCAGCACTCTCTGAAGACTTTAGCAATGCTAAGGCCTCATCATACATGTTCTATTCTCATATTAAATATGTTACTAGTGTCATTTATGCTAGTAGCTCAGAAAATAATTTTTAGAGATGTTTTTACAAGTGTTCCGATACATTTAGTTTTAGTAGTTATACACCTGAGATATTTTAATATTATTTTAACCCACCTCCAAGCTAACCAATCACAACTCACCCTACACTCCTAAGACACTCCAAGGCTGGTCATTTACTCCCTTTGGCCAAAAATGAGAAGAGAGAAAAGAGAGAAACTTTCATGACACTTAAATCTTCAATGCTTGATTTCTTCTGAACTAAAACTCAAATCAAAACTCTGATTTCAACAAAATGATCCTCTCTTCTTCCTCTACATAACCATATAACATATCAAGGCTGGAAATAAGGTGAGATGACTGTCTCCCTCCCTTTTCAATTTGGTTTTCAAGGAAACATGCTTAAACATGTGTTTTCTTGATGTTCTTCCTTAGGAATCATGCTTAACTTGACTTGAGGGCCAAGAAACATTAATTTCCAGCAAGTCTAAGGTGAGATATCCCTTTCTAACATGCTGAGAGAGATTTGGTCATTTGAGGGTTTTTGGATTTAAAGTTGGATAAGGATTAATTATAAGAATTATGTTGGGCATTAAGGGTTTAATACATTCAAAGTAATAAAATCCTAATGGAAGGGGACAAGAAAAGAATGACATTTAAGAAGAAGAATTTATTGGCATAAAGAGACACGGCGGAAACATAAAAGATAGATAAAAGGTTTTTCCTATTAGACCTCTAAGAAACCTGTTCTTAGCAACCTAGTTCACCGGAAGGGGCTCCCTACTAAACCTTCAATGAACTTGTCCTTGACAACCTAGATCATAGGGATGAAAATTGAATCACTCAATCTTCTCAATGCAACAAGCGAAGCAAATCACTCACCTCACTCCTCACACAATAAAAACGTGCTTAAAAGTAACTGAAAATTTATTCATCAAAAGTTATTCCAAATGGTCTCACCAGAGGTGTTTAAATAGGCTCCTAACAAACTAACTAAAAGATAAGATAACTAATTTAAATCAGATTTGATCTTATTGGATTAGATCAGATTTGATTTAAATTTTAAAATCCTAAAGATATGATAACTAATTTAAATCAGATTTGATCTTATTAGATTATATTAGATTTGATTTAAATTTAAAATCCCTAAAAATACTACTAAGCAAATCAAGAGTAATTCAAATCTTTCAACAAACTCTAACAACAAAATAAACTAACATAAATGCCTAAAAATTCAAAAATTAATAATAAATTATGCCTCTCATTGAATTTGAAAAGCATTATTGGGCTTCTTGCTGTCCTGACTTAGCCCAATGGGCTCTATGAGTTGTCGCCCTTTCAGCACCACTATTTTTGAGACGGACTCTTGGTCTTTTTGATGTCCAAGACTGGCACAGTACAATTCTTCTAGTATTCAGATCCTTGAATATGACAAGATTACCATTTCATCTCTTAGCTCTAAGTTGACGAAAATGCCCTCCTGACCACGTATCAAAGTTGTTCTTGATGTGATTTAGGAGAAAAAAGTGCTTAAGGACCACCTGAAAGTATAACTAAATTTGGAGCAGCAAAACCAGGTAGGGTTTGACAAATTTAATCTTGATTGATTGTGTTTGATTTGTGTGATTATGATATGGTTTGGCTGTGCTTGAAATTGATTGTTTATATGAGTAATTCTTGTTGAAATTTTGGTGAAAATTTGATGAAATTTGATGAAATTCAAGCTATGAACTTCTGTTCTTGTGGCTACTGGAAAACAAAACCCTAACCCTTAAATTGGGGTTCAATTTGTGTTAAAATCGAGTAAAAAAGATGCAGTTTTGGTTGCTGCTAATTTATTTTGAATTATGGTAAAAATCGGTTGCTGAAAAGATTCAAAAACGAGTAAAAACAGAGAAAGAACCTGAAGAATTTACGAAGAACATAAAGAACACTTTGAGTGTGGTGAAGAATAGTGAAGAACACCTTTTAGATCTTAAAAAGGGCAAGTTTGTAATTATTTTGGTTTTTGAGGGGTTATTTGGTAATTTCTGAAAGTTAGGGTGGTTAAAGTAGAAATATTAAAAGTTACCGGTGGTAAAAAGTAAATTTTAAAGGTTAAAGTTAAAGTGGGGTAATTTTCGAAAATTTAATGATAAAATAATAAAGAATAATAAAATATTAAATAGTAATATTTAATTAAAAAAATATTTTAATAAAAATAATAAAATAATACGAAAAAGGCAATTTTCTGTAAAAGCTTTAGAAAGACAACTTTAAGCGTAGAATCTCATAATTACCTTCATAAAACACCTAGGGAGTGGTAATAACATATTAGTGAGAAAAAGATAAAGGAAAGATAAAAAGTTAAAGAAGAGATGAAGATCGGAGAAAAAGTCCGTAAACTTTTAAAGACAGAAAACAAACAGAGATTAGTGAACGAACTAGGGCAACATAGTTAGTTCTTGAGTTGCACCTAGGGTCAGGTATTATATGAAAAGTTAAACTGTCTCAGTATAGACCTAATGAACCTATACTTGGGACAGGCTAACTATTCATGCCAAAATTTACATAAGCTTTAAATACATACGTTAAGCAGAGAAATCAGAGCAGAGTAGAAAAACACAGAAAATAGAGTAACCAGAGCAGAGTAAAGAGGTAAAGAGAAAAAGAGTAATATAGATACAGAGAAAAGAGTGATCAGAGCTGAGTAAAGAGACAAAGAGAGAAGAGCAGTAAAACACACGAACTGATAATGTTAATATGGGAAGTACCCACGAACTGAATGATCATTGGTCTCGGGGAAACCTACGAACTATTAACTATTTCGTGTGTGGGAAAAACCCACGAATTGATAATCATTGATTATGGGAATAATCCACGAACTGTTGAAAATCTTTGATCTCGGGGATAACCCACGAACTGAGGATCTCTATTTTGTTTGTGTATTGGTCTCGAAGATAACCCACAAACTGAGGATCTCTATTTTGTTTGTGTATTGATCTCGGGAAAACCCACGAACTGAGGATCTCTGTTTTGTTGTATGTTGATCTTGGGAAAACCCACGAACTGAGGATCTCTGTTTTGTTTGTTTGTTGATCTCGGGGACACCCACAAACTGAGGATCACTGTTTCCCCTTATGCGTATATTATGGGGTCGAGCTTTGTGCCGACTTCGAGTAGTCACAAAGGAGTGGTATTCTTACTACCGACACGTATGCACTAAGGACACAAAGGGAAGCCATATCTGGGACTTGTTCCTAGGTAATGTCGGGCTGCAGGGTGTAAACCGACACATGAGCTCATGGCCTGCATAGGACAGATATGCATCATACTTGGTTGTGCATTTCCTCTGTTATGATTGTTAAATGAATGTATGCTTTGTTTGTTTGTATTCTATTCTTTGTATTTGTGTTTTATTTTCTTGTATTCTTTTGTTTGTGTTCTGCTTTCTATTTTCCCTATTTTCTCTATTTATCTGTATCTTCTGTTCACTATTTCTCAGTTATTTTGCTATTCGTCTGCTAAACAATACGGAATTAATAAACTTAACTAATAACCCCGGCCCTACTAAGAACTCCCCAGTTCTTACCCCTTCTCTCTCCCTTCCCCTTCAGATGGAGGCATGAGTACCCTTCCGTAATTCAGTGACGACCATTCGTAAAAAGGATTCCGCCCTAGGTAGTCTTCTGAGTCTAGGGTGAATCTTGTTCCCTGTTTATATGTATATACATTGAGACCAGCCAACGTCTGCACCCCCTCTGTATGTGAACCTTAACCTAAATCCTATGTACGAGACTCTTGTTATGTGGCTACTTGATGAGGTACTAGAGAGACGTCATATGGCGATGTCTGATCATACAGAGGAGTAGTAGATGATGTTCTACCTCTTGATGAGGTTCCACCTGACTTGAGTTTTGAAGACTTAGAACGTACTTTCCCTTGCTTAGTAGTTTAGAGGGACTTGGTGAGTACAGAGTCTAGGCTAGCCTGGGTGCCAGCTTAGGGACTTCTTGAACAAGTCAGGGCCTGGGATGTTGTATGTATATATATGTATATAGATATTATTTAGCTATTTCTAGGGGTGTCATAACTAAAAGTCTATACTCTAATAAAGGCTGGATCACGGAATGTTACCAACTGCTTGAGATATATTTATATGTGGTTGTTTATAACTGTTTTATCTATTATTATTTGTGAATTGATTATGAATGATTCTATTTATTAATCCAAACGTTTTCAAAAAAAAAAGTACCTCGCAAAATAACTACGCTTTTAACAACGAATCAGGCTCATATAATAAATAATAGATAATAATTAGGAAGACAAGTTGGTAGAGCTCAGTTTTTAGTATGATCATGACGTACCAGAAATTGGGTTGTTACAAGCTCCCAAGTCACATAAGGCCTTTTCAACTGTTATTTCCCCTATGATGCAGGAAATTTGGAAGCTTTCTGGGTCCTTCAATTTTTGAGGCAGCTAGTGTTGGATGATAGCACTACATTCCTCAGTTAAGACCACAGTCTCATCTTTCCTCCAGCTTCTCTTCTTGGTCATCAATTCCTTTAGAAACTTAGCATAAAGTGGCATTTGTTCTAGTGCTTCTGCGAAAGGGATGTTGATTTGAAGTCTCTTGAAAATCTCCAAAAATTTGGAGAATTGGTTGTCCTTTGTATTCTTTATTAGGCGCTGACGGTAAGTAGCCTTTGGGACATATGGCCTTAGAACTTCTTTCTCTTCTGATGGGTTTGGAGTAGATGTTTGTGCTTTTTCCTTGGCATTTGAACTACCCTCTTCTTTCTCTTCTGGAGTCTCCCTTAGAGTCTCTTTGAATTCCTTTCCGCTCCTGAGGGTAATAGCTTTGCATTCTTCTTTTGAGGTTGTCCTGATGGCATTACCTGAACTGTGGCCAAGAGCTTACTTGGACAGGTATCTAATTTGTGCTTCAAGCTTCTGAGTAGCAGCATGTTGGTTTTGTAAATTGGACACTACTTCTTCCTGAAATTTCTTCATGTCTTTAATCTCGTTGCACATATCCACCATCATAGCTTCCATCTTTGCTATTCAGTCATCATCATGTGGTGATGTTTGGTTGGAATTAGAGTGTTGAGATTGGTTGTTGTGACTTTGGTATGGTGGCTGTGAATAAGTGTTTTGTGTGTTCTAGTATGGTCTTTGGTTAGAGTTTTGGTGAATGGCGTTGTTATACTGGTTTGGATTATGGGGTCTGTGGTCTTGGCCTTGGTTTTGTTGGTTACCCCACCCAAAGTTTGGGTGGTTCCTCCAACCAGAGCTATAGGTTTTAGAGTATGGATTATTAGCTTGCCTAGATGAGTTTCCAAGGTAATTAGCTTCCTCCCAGTTAACTCCCTCTTCTGTGTCCAACTCTTCTTGGGGTGATGGTTGAGTGTGGATAGCTGCAGCCTGATTCTTCTCCATTTGCTTGGTTAACTCATCCAGTTGCTTGGTGATCATCTTATTCTGGGCCAAGATTACATCCATATGGTTTAATTCCAAGACTCCCATGTTGTTGCTCCTATCTGAGGCATAAAAGTACTCATTGTTAGCCACTGTCTCTATAACATCAATGGCTTCTTCAATGGTCTTCTTCTTGTTTAGGGAACCTCCAGATGAGTGGTCTACAGCTTTCCTTGATTCACAATTCAGCCCTTCATAAAAGATATGGATTTGCACCCACTCATTAAACATATCACAGGGGCATTTCTTTGTCAAATCTTTGAATCTCTCCCAAGCTTCATAAAGAATCTCGCCATTCTGCTGTCTGAATATCTGTACCTCAGTTCTCAGTCTGTTAACTCTTTGTGGAGGGTAGAACCTTGTTAGAAATCTGTTCATTACATCTTCCCAGGTGGTCAAGCTTTCCTTGGGAAATGATTCTAGCCATTTTGATGCTTTGTCCCTCAAAGAAAAAGGAAACAGCAGTAATCTATAGGTGTCAGGATGAACACCATTAGATTTAACTGTGTCACATATCCTTTGAAATTTAGTGAGATGCTCATTAGGATCCTCTTGTGCACTTCCTCCAAAGGAATAGTTGTTCTGGACAAGGGTTATGAGCTGAGGCTTCAATTCGAAGTTATTAGCATGGATGGTTGGCCTTTGAATGCTGCTACCACAATTTCTGGATTTGGATTCATGTATGATCCCAGAACTCTCCTCTGTTGTCCAGCAGGGTTGGCTCCACCTCTTCTGGCATGATTATTCACCTCTCCTTCATGATGGTTTTTTGTATCACCCTCCATGGTTATATCACAGTCTTCCTCCTCTTTTTCTGCACCAACAACCCTCTTTCCTCTTGTTTCTCTTCTTAATCTCAGGAAGGTTCTTTCTGGTTCATTGTCAAAGGAGGTTGAAACCTCTCTCCTACCTGTCATACAATGAACAAGTACAAGAAACAGCAAGTGTAGAGTCTACTAAAATAGAGTATAGTTAGCTTGGTTAGAGCAATTTATCAAATAGTTAGTAGGTTAGCTTGCTGGAAAATAAAAAAGTAAGAGAAATTAAAGAGAAATAACCAAAAACAAATGCAGAAAACAAAATTGAACAACTTAAAACAAAATTCAATAAATCAAACGAAAAGAAAAAGTGCTCATTCTAGTTATCCTTCAACTTAGTGATTGTCAACACAAAACCAATCCCCAGCAACGGCGCCATAAACTTGATTCACTCGAAAACTTGTCTCTCAACAAATTTCCTTCCGGCAAGTGCACCGGATTGTCGTAAAGTAAAAACTCACTGTAGAGTGAGGTCGAATCCCACAGGGATTGGTAGATTGATCAATGTTAATTGGAGAACTATGCTAGTTGAGCGAAATCAAAAGTGGATTGAGAATTGCAGAAAGTAAAATTGGTGGAAAACTTAAATTGCAAGAAATTAAATGGCAGAAATTAAATTGCAGGAAATGAAATGACAGAATCTTAAATTGCTGGAAAGTAAATGGGAATGGGGAATTAGCATGAAATTAAAGAAGCAGAATATAAAAGAATGGGTAGATCAGAGATGGGGAATCATTGGGTTCAGGAGATGTATAATTCTCCAGATCAAATTTATTTTCATCTCTTCCGCAATCAATGTATTCATTGATCTCCTTGGCAATCTTAAGTGATTAGACCCCAATTCCTTGGTAACCTAATCTCTCTAAGCATGAACAATTGCCCAATTCCTTGATTTAAGTGCTCATGGGAAGAGATAAAGTTTGGTCACTGATTATACCACACAAATTCATAGATCAAAGTGTTGGTAGGATTACATGTCACTATATCCATCCAAATCCCAATCTAATCTAATGTGAGAAAGCAATTCTAGCATGATCTCCTCATTTCTCTCCCAAGTTTCCGAGGAGATCCATTTATGAATTGCTTCTTTCCCAAGATAACTATCCAATTAGATGAAGACCAAAAGCTTTCTAGTAAAATCAAGAGAAAAGAAAGAAGAAGATGAATGAAAACTAATATTGATCAATTGAATTTACACAGAGCTCCCTAACCCAATGAAAGGGGTTTAGTTGTTCATAGCTCTCAAAATGGAAAATGGAATTGAAAGATACATTCTGAAATTCAAATGGAACAGAAAAGTGAAAATTCCAGTCCTCCTCCAAAAAAAGTCTTTTCTAACTTAAACTCTAAGCTATTTATACACTTTCTTCCATTCATCCTCAATCTCTAAATTGGGCTTTTGGCCTTGATGGAATTGGGTTGAAAATGGCTCCAATTGGTTTCCCTTGCTGTTGAGAAGAGATCTGTTTGATTCGTGCATCCTGATGCTTCATGTTGGAGTCAACATTTGAGGGCCAACGTTAACTCAAATGCTCTTCTGAAAAACCAGAAGACTTTGCTGTCATTGGCGTTTGACTCAACGTTAGACGGCCAACATTCGGCTATCCACGCGTATGCGTGCTTCACGCGTGTGCGTGGATGGAGAGATTTCAATTTACAGTTTCAAAACCAGGCAGGGGACGTTTGCCTCAGTGTTAGACCTCCAACATTCCCTCCAACGTTGGCATTTTCACACGTGTGGGTGCTCCACGCTTACGCGTGATTCGCCCTTTTTCCCATCCACGCGCATGCGTCACTGACGCATACGCGTCGATTCAAGTTTTTCAAATCCAAATTCTGGGCTCCTCATCGTGGACGTTGGAGGCTAGCATTTGAGGCAACGTTGGACTCCAACATTCATGTAATGACGTGTACGCGTGACCCACGCGTAGACGTGGATGGTCAAGTTTGCCAGTCCACGCGTGCGCGTAACTTACGCTTGCGCGTGGATATGAAAATTTTTCTTTTTCACGCTTACGCGACATAGACGCATACGCGTCCCTCAAAAATTCTTTAGCTCCAGAATTGATTATTTTCTCACAACGTTGGGGGTAACGTTGGACGTCCAACGCTACCTCAAACGTGAGCATTAGTAGTGTTTATAGAGAATTGCTTTGTCTCTCTTCCAACGTTTGAGGAACCGTTGGGGGTCCAACTTGGCCACCAACGTTGCTTCCTCTTCATCTTCTCCAGGCTCCTTCTTCAACCTTCCTTCATGATTTCTTTCACCTGTCATCAACCAACACATGCATCAAAGCCTTGCTAAAGTCATGAGAATTCTCATCCTTCTTAGCATATAAGTAATTGTATCATAATTCTCATGAAATTACATCAAATTAATCATGGTTGAATGAATCCAGGCATACATGAATTTCTAACCCAATTGCTTACTTATAGCTCAAGAAAGTGTATAAAACCTATAAAAAACAAAGAAAAAAGGATAGTAAAACTAGCCTAAGATGCCCTGGCATTAACTTTCATGCTGATTATAGCCTGAAATTTATCTGGATTCACTTCAATCCCTCTTTGAGTGAGCATGAAGCCCAAGAATTTGCCAGCCTCTACTGCGAAGGTGCATTTTGCGGGGTTAAGTCTCATCCTATGCTTTCTTATCGTGTCGAACACTTCGGCGAGGTCGGATAATAAGGTTTCTTCTCTTTGTGTCATTACCAACATGTCGACGACATAAATCTCCATCAGTTTTCCAATGTGATTGGTGAAAACTTTATTCATCAACCTCTAGTACGTAGCCCCTGCGTTCTTGAGTTCGAAAGGCATGACCCTGTAGCAGTAGTTCGCTCTTGGGGTTAGGAACGAGGTTTTTTCTTGGTCGGGCTGATACATTGGAATTTGGTTGTATCTTGAGTAGGCATCCATGAAGGAAAGGTACTTGTATCCCGATGAGGCATCGACTAGTGTATCTATATTCGAGAGTGGGTAGGGATCTTTTGGGCAGGCTTTGTTGAGGTCGGTGCAATCCTTGGCTTTGGGCCTGCTTGGGCCTCTATGGTGATTTCGCCGAGCTCTTTAGAAAGAGGTCGATAACAAGCCACCCTTACAAGAGGTCGGTCGTTTTGTCTTCGTCCAGCCCGGACTTTGTAGCTCGGACTGGTGTATGAACAAAACCAGTTATCTGCTTCAGTAGGGTCCGCTGATCCCTTAAAACTTGGCAGGTTCATCTTTAAGAAAATTGTTAATGTCATCGAAGCGTCCCCTAAGTTGTTATCAACTCCCTCTCCATTTTCGTTCCCATTTCCATTTGCTCATTCCATTCTCTCTATGGCATGAGTAGTCGCAACGCTTGCATCACATCGGCTAGTGTAACAACCCCGATTTTCGAGTACGCGAGATATTTTCTGAAAGTACGAATTTCTCCGAAAGATCAGTAAGGGAAAAACCTTTGATATATCATCAAGAATATCAATCCTCATTGTCATTATGTCATCTTTAAGTTAGAACCTTTTCCGAGATAAGCTCGATAACGCGGTCGCGAAGAACCTAGTTTTTGAACTGTATCGGTTAGGAGTTTTGATTCGGTTTTTCGTAAATAGTCTCAGTTTGACAAACCGGACCCGATTCATGAGAGAAGAGAGATAATAGGATGATATTATCATTATATGAGTATTAGAAGCCTCTTGAATGATATTATAAGGTTACCTGATCAGTTTTAGTTAAAAACAGAAAACCGGTTTAACCGGGTTCACAATTTACTAGTGCAGCTTAGCACCAGCATTCTTTGATGACTTTAGCAATGCTAAGGCCTCATTATTCATGTTTTATTCTCATAATAAATATGTTACTAGTGTCATTTATGCTAGTATCTCAGAAAATAATTTTTAGAGATGTTTTTGCAAGTGTTCCGATATATCTAGTTTTAGTAGTTATACACATGAGATATTTTAATATTATTTTAATCCACCTCCAAGCCAACCAATCACAACTCACCCTACACCCCCAAAACCCCCAAGGCTGGCTCATTTTTACTTTGTGGCCGAAAATAGGTAGAGAGAAAAAGAGAGAAAAGTTCTTAGTTCCAAATCTTCAAAGCTTGATTTCTGCTGAACTAAAACTCAAATCAAAATTCCAATCCGACCAGAATGATTCTCTCTTCTTTCTCTACATGATCATATGACTTATCAAGGCTGGGATCAAGGTGAGTTGGCTGCACCATCTCTCTTTTGATTCGCTTTCAAGGAAACATGTTTAAGTATGTGTTTTCTTGATGTGATTTAGGAGGAAAAAGTGCTTAAGGACCACCTGAAAGTTTGATTGAATTAGGAGCAGCAATACCAGGTAGGGTGTCACGAAATTAATCTTGATTATTTGTGTTTGAGTTGTGTGAATGTTGTATTATTTGGCTGTGCTAAAAATTGGTTGCATATATGATTGATTCTTGGTGAAAATTTGGTAAAATTTGATGAAATTCAAGCTTTAAAGTTCATGTTCTTGGGCAGCTGGAAAAACGAAACCCTAAGCTTAAATTGAGGTTCAATTTATGTTGAAATCAAGTAGAAAAGATGGGGTTTTAGTGGCTGCAATTTTATTTTGAATTATGGTAAAAATCGGTTGCTGAAAAGACTGAAAAATGGGTAAAAACAGAGAAAGAATCTGAAGAATTTATGAAGAACATGAAGAACACTTTGAGTGTGATGAAGAACAATGAAGAACAGGCCTTAGATCTTAAAAAGGGCATGGAAGTAAAATTTTTGGTGTTTTAGGGGTTGTTTGGTAATTTCTGAAAGTTAGGGTGGTAAAAGTAGAAATATTAAAAGTTACGGGTGGTAAAAAGTGAATTTTAAAGGTTAAAAGTAAGTTAATTTTCGAAAATTTAATTATAAAATAATAAAAAATGATAAAATATTAAATAATAATATTTAATTAAAAATAATATTTTAATAAAAATAATAAAATAATGCGGAAAAGGCAGTTTTCTGTAAAAGCTTTAGAAAGACAACTTTAAGCGCAGAATCTCATAATTACCTTCATAAAACACTTAGGGAGCGGTAAAAATATATTAGTGAGGCAAAGAAATAAAATATAAAAAGTTGAAGAAAAGATAAAAATCGAAGAAAAAGTCTGTAAAGTTTTAATGACAGAAAAATAGACAGAGACTAGTGAACGAACTAGGGTAACGTAGTTAGTCCTTGAATTGCGAATAGGGTTAGGTATTATGTGAAAAGTTAAACTATTTCAGTATAGACTTAATGAACCTATACTTGGGGCAGGCTAACTAATCATACCGAAATTTACATAAGCTTTAAATACATACGTTAAACAGAGAAAGCAGAATAAAGTAAATAAGCGCAGAGAAAAGAACAAACAGAGCAGAATAAAGAGACAAAGCGAAGAAAGTAATATGATAAAGAGCAGAGGACCTATTGAGAGGTCATTTGTTGCAATAAGAAAACCTCAGAGATATCTATATGTTCATCTGCTGCATTGTGGCAGTCAGATAGATAATGTTGCAACCACTGAGAAACGCTTTCCTGTGGTACAGATCCATATTTTATTTCTGTAAGGCAGAGGGGTTATTTTCTGCTACAGAGTACCGTGACCACCTGTTCCATTTCTGTAGTGGCAGAGGGATTATTTTCTGTATACAGAAGGTGTTTTGGCATACATCCCTGCAGTGGCAGATGTGTTATTTCCTGTGTGCAGTGGACCCTGTGGTGGCAGAAGGGTTATTTCCTGTACACAGGGGTATAGCCAACAGGAAAGCCATATCCGGCTGGTAATGCTGGGTTACGTCGGGAGCGGGTAGAAACCGACAAATGAGCTCATTACCTGCACTAGGACTAGACATGCATCATTCTTGTCTGCGCATTATTCTCTGTTGCATTCCTACTTGTGTTTGATCTATTTATTTATGTTTGTTTGCTCGAGTGTTATGTCTGTGCTTTATTTTCTTATTCTTCTGCTTGTGTTCTGTTCTTTGTTTTTCTATCTATTTTTAACTTCTGTCTACTACATTACTGTATTCTATTATCCATCTGCAAATTGAAAACGAATAAATAAACGTAACTAACAACCCCGACCCTACTAAGAACTCCCCAGTTCTTACCCCTTCTCTCCTTTCCTCCCCCTCAGATGGAGACGGGCGTGATCTTCTATGAGTTCGAGGACCCTTACGTCTACGAGGATCCGGTACATCACAGTTACTTCATCATGGTATTGGAGCCTCGCATTAGACGATATGTGTTACCTAATCGAGCTTTTCAACATCCTCTGTCTAGCCCGCATTTTGACCCTGATGCTCCTTACGTCTTTCCCTTATCCTGGTTACATCCTGACGCATCTGGACATCCTTTTCCTGATGATCCTGAGCACCCTATACCAGCTCAACCTTTGAATGAGGCGGTACCTGAGCCTATCATTCTTGATGAGCCTGAGTTAGCTGATGACTACGTACCTGTGATACCACCAGAGTGGGATTTTCACCCTAAGCCGATCCCCGACTTTCCACAGCCTGATGAGCCGGCACTACCGGACGATGTGGTAGCCCCTATATACGCGAACGAACCTGTGCTCGCGAATGGTTTTGAACATAGTGACAGTAGTGCTTCTGGTGGATCTGAGGGTATAGCTGTAGCTGCAGACGATGAGGAGGAGGAGGATCCTGAGATAGGGATAGAGCAGGATGAGGAGATGGATGAGCCTCACCATGATTCTCCGAACGGCCACGTGTAGATATAGTTTGACTGCGGAAAGGGGCATTCTTTTGATGACACTCTAGTCTGACATTATCTGATAGTTAGTCTCTCACTTGTGTTAGTACACCCTAGAGCTAGGAGCTATATAGTGGTTAGGCTAGCCTGGGTGCCAGCTTAGTGGCTTTTTGTATGGGCCAGGCCCTGGGAGTGTCGTGTAAATATTAGCTACGTAGGATGACGATGATGTAAACTGACTTGATCTTGTGTAAACGCTACATGTTTTGTTATAGTGTACATGATGTATATTATCAGCTGTATTTCTATGTTTCTTTATACCGCTTTTCTATTACTCTCAATGTATGCTTGTTTATCTTACCTGAACATCCGCAACAAAAAAAAAAGTTACTCGTAAAATTGGCATCGCTCTAACAAGGAACAGGCTCCTATATTAAATAATAAATAATAATTAGGAAGGATAGGTTAGTAACACTTAGCTTCTTGTATGACCATGGCATACTGGGAGTTGGGTCGTTACAAGTTGGTATCAGAGCAGTTCGTTCCCAATAGAGCCTGGGGAGTGGACTGACTATGCTTCATTGCATACTCTGTTGTGTGTCTCATGCTTATAGGATATCTATGTGATATGTGTTGCATGATTATCTCTGTGTTTTCATTCTGGGAGTGTTCACACTTGACTTGAAGTGTTAAGACTGATCACCTTAATAATGATTGTTTGGTGTGAACAAGACCACGATGGGTTCACGGAGACGAGGCGTACGGGAAGGAATTCCTAATGTTAACTACGAGAGGGAATAGGAAACATTTATGACTACCATGAACGCTGTGGCTGAGGCAGTGCGAGAGGCTGCAGTAGCAGTGGCTAGGGCTGTTGATCGTCTTGGAGTGAGAAACCAGAATGAGAATGAGCATGGGGAAGATAGTGGAAATGATGAGAATAACTTGGGGCATTTCGAAAGACCTATGACCCTTGCGACTTTTCTGAAGGTTAAACCGCCTAAGTTTAAAGGTACACTCGTTGTGACGGATGCTGACAACTGGTTTCGAGCTATTGAACGATCACTGTGAGCGCAGCATGTTCCAGAAGGCCAACACGTGGAGTTTGCTACTTATATGCTGGAAGGAGAAGCTGAGCATTGGTGGCAGGGGATACAGCGACTGTTGCAACAAGATGAAGGGGATATTCCTTGGAATACTTTTAAGGATGAATTTTATAAGAAGTATTTTCCGAGGGCAGCTCGTGACGCTAAAGAGATGGAACTTATGCAGCTGAAACAGGGTAACACAACTATTGCAGAATATGCCCGTAAGTTTGAAGACTTGTGCCGTTTCTCCAAGATCTGCCAAGGGAATCCTGCTGACTTTGAAGAATGGAAGTGTTTGAAGTTCGAAGGGGGCCTTCGTGAGGATCTGATGAGTTCAGTAGTTCCATTGGAGATACGAAATTTTGCTGAGCTGGTTAATAAGTATAAGTTAGTGGAAGAATGTGCTAAGAAGGTAAGTGCCTCTAAAGCAAGTCGTCAAGGATTTCCACCAAGGAACTACAATAGTTATAATTGGCAACCACGAAGGACAAACTTCAAGACACCTGGTGTGCCACAGCGAAGGAACCCACAAGCTAGTAACGTTCCTGCTCGCCCTACGGGTGGAAACGGAGGTAGACCAAGGCAGGATAATGGTAAACGACCTCAACAGACACATGTGAATACTGCATGTAGGCAGTGTGGAAAGGATCATGGTACCAGGCCTTGCCAAATCAGAACATTTACTTGTTACAATTGTGGGGAACCGGGACACTTGGCGAGGAGTTGCCCAAATGGACTTTCTCGAAATCCAATACGAACCCAGCAACAAGGTCGAGTGTTTGCCATGACTGCTGATGATGCTATGAAATCAGACGCCCTGATCCAAGGCGAGTGTATTGTCAAAGATCGATTTCTAACTGTACTTTATGATTCGGGTGCATCGCATTCCTTTATTTCTTTAACTGTTGCTCGTGAGTTGGGACTAGATTTCTCTGAGTTGAACTTTGATCTGATTGTCCATACACCTGCATTCCAAAATGCTTTGACTAGTTTAGTGTGCCTGCAAGTACCATTCACTATTAGGAACAGAACTTTTATACATGATCTAATCTGTTTGCCTCTATGTGGTTTAGAAGTTATTCTAGGGTTAGATTGGTTATCTAAGTATCATGTTTTCCTTGATTGCTATGAAAGAACTGCTATTATTCCGTCTGATAGTTTAGATATTAAACCATTTCTGTCTCATATTTTATATCTGAATTCTGTAGGAGTTGCATTCGATGGGAGTGATTATGAGGGGTACGTTCTATTAGCGGCTAGCTCGAATGATAGTGAACTAAGCTTAGAACGAATCCAAGTGGTGAAGGAATTTCCTAATGTTTTCCCGGATGATATACCTGAGTTTCCTCCTCAGCGAGAGATAGAATTCAGCATTGAACTTGTACCTGGAACCGGACCGATTTCCATAGCACCGTATCGGATGTCACCACTGGAACTTGCAGAGTTGAAGAAGCAATTGGATGAGCTACTTGGAAAAAAAATTTATTCGTCCTAGTGCATCACCTTGGGGAGCCCTGGTGTTGCTAGTAAAGAAGAAGGATGGTGGAATGCGACTTTGTGTAGATTACCGACAGCTAAATAATGTCACTATCAAGAACAAGTACCCACTTCCATGAATAGATGATTTAATGGATCAGTTAAAAGGTGCAACTGTGTTTTCGAAGATTGATTTGCGATCGGGCTATCACCAGATTCGAGTGAAAGAGTCAGATATACCGAAGACTGCATTTAGAACTCGATATGGTCACTATGAGTATATGGTTATGTCGTTTAGACTAACTAATGCTCCTACGATATTCATGGATTACATGAATTGTTTTTCCGTCCGTACCTTGATCAGTTCGTAGTAGTCTTCATAGACGATATTCTCATCTATTCGAAGACAGAAAGAGAGCATCAAGAGCATCTAAGGACTGTATTGCTGGTAGCACGAATTGCGAATCACACTTTTCACAACGCGTACCACTAACCAGCAAGTGCACTGGGTCGTCCAAGTAATACCTTACGTGAGTAAGGGTCGAATCCCACAGAGATTGTTGGTTTGAAGCAATCTATGGTTATCTTGTAAATCTTAGTCAGGAAGTCAATTATGTTTATCAGTTGAATTATGAATAACCAGTAGAGCATAAATTAAAAGTTACTTGTTGTGTAGTAATGGAGAATATGTTGGAGTTTTGGAGATGCTTTGTCTTCTGAATCTCTGCTTTCCTCTATCTTCTGATTCACGCACGCACGTCCTCCTATGGCAAGCTGTGTGTTGGTGGATCACCGTTGTCAATGGCTACCTTCCATCCTTCCAGTGAAAACTACGCTCACGCGCTCTGTCACAGCACGGCTAATCACCGGTTGGTTCTCGATCTGGTTGGAATAGTGTTTACTATCCTTTTGCGTCTGTCACTAACGCCCAGCCTTCAGGAGTTTGAAGCTCGTCACAGTCATTCAATCCTTGAATCCTACTCGGAATGCCACAGACAAGGCTTAGACTTTCCGGATTCTCATGAATGCCGCCATCAGTTCTAGCTTATACCACGGAGATTCTGATTAAAGAATCTAAGAGATACTCATTCAATCGGATATAGAACGGAGGTGGTTGTCAGGCACACGTTCATGGTTTGAGGAAGGTGATGAATGTCACAGATCATCACCTTCATCACAGTTAAGTGCGAATGAACATCTTAGATAGGAACAAGCGTGTTTGAATGGAAAACAGGAATACTTGCATTAATTCATTGAGACACAGCAGAGCTCCTCACCCCCAACAATGGGGTTTAGAGACTCATGCCGTCAGAGAATACAAAGTTTAGATCTGAAATGTCATGAGATACAAAATAAGTCTCTAAAAGTTGTTTAAATACTAAACTAGTAGCCTAGGGTTACAAAATATGAGTGGACTATGATGGATGATGCAGAGATCCACTTCTGGGGCCCACTTGGTGTGCTGGGGCCCACTTGGTGTGTGCTGGGGCTGAGACTTTAAGCAATCCACGTGCAGAGGCCATTTGTGGAGTTGAACGCCAGTTTTTGATCCTTTTCTGGCGCTGGACGCCAGAATTGGGCAGAGGACTGGCGTTGAACGCCAGTTTACGTCGTCTATCCTTGTGCAAAGTATGAACTATTATATATTGCTGGAAAGCCCTGGATGTCTACTTTCCAACGCAATTGGAAGCACGCCATTTCGAGTTCCGTAGCTCCAGAAAATCCACTTTGAGTACAGGGAGGTCAGAATCCAACAGCATCAGCAGTCCTTTTTCAGCCTGAATCAGATTTTTGCTCAGCTCCTTCAATTTCAGCCAGAAAAATACCTGAAATTACAAAAAAACACACAACTCATAGTAAAGTCCAGAAATATGAATTTTTCCTAAAAACTACTAGAAATAAACTAAAAACTAACTAGAACATACTCAAAACTATATGAAATTAACCCCAAAAAGCGTATAAAATATCCGCTCATCACAACACCAAACTTAAACTGTTGCTTGTCCTCAAGCAAATAGACAAATAAAATAGAAGACTAATAGGTTGAGAAGCAATAATATCTCAGAGTTTTTGAATGAAGCTCAGATTCTAATTAGATGAGCGGGACTAGTAGCTTTTTGCTTCTGAACAGTTTTGGCATCTCACTTTATCCATTGAAGCTCAGAGTGATTGGCATCTATAGGAACTCAGAATTCAGATAGTGTTATTGATTCTCTTAGTTCAGTGTGATGATTCTTGAACACAGCTTCTTTATGAGTCTTGGCCGTGGCCCTAAGCACTTTGTTTTCCAGTATTACCACCGGATACATAAATGCCACAGACACATAATTGGGTGAACCTTTTAGATTGTGACTCAGCTTTGCTAAAGTCCCCAATTAGAGGTGTCCAGAGTTCTTAAGCACACTCTTCTTTTTGCTTTGGACCTTGACTTTAACCGCTCAGTCTCAAGTTTTCACTTGACACCTTCACGCCACAAGCACATGGTTAGGGACAGCTTGATTTAGCCACTTAGGCCAGGATTTTATTCCTTTTTGGCCCTCCTATCCACTGATGCTCAAAGCCTTGGGATCCTTTTTATTACCCTTGCCTTTTGGTTTTAAGGGCTTTGGCTTTTTCTGCTTGCTTTCTCTTTTTTCTTTCTCTTTTTTTTTTTTTTCTACAAGCTTTGTTTTTTGCTGGTTTTTCTTGCTTCAAGAATCATTTTGATGATTTTTCAGATTCTCAATAACATGTCTCATGTTCATCATTCTTTCAAGAGCCAACATATTTAACAGTCTTAAATAACAAATTCAAAAGATATATGCACTGTTCAAGCATTCATTCAGAAGACAGAAAGCATTGCCACCACATTTAACCAATTAGAATTTGTTTTATTTAAACTCGAAATTTTATTGCTTCTTATTCAAAAGATCTACTATTTTATTCATGTCTAATGATGATGAGAAAAATAAACTATAGCTTAATTGGAGATAAAATCAAAATAGATACTAATTACTACTATATGACTCCTAAGGTAAAATTAAAATAGGAGCAGTTATCACAGAGTTAAGGCTAAGATTAGAACTCAACAACCTTGAGGTTTGGGAAGTGGATGTTCCTCTAGTCTGTGAGGTGCTTGGTCCTTCAAGAGAGAATTTCTGGCGCTTCGGTTCCTTTAAATCTTAGTCCTTGCTCCTCTTGGAGTGGGTTGTTTTGTGTGTAGATTCCTTCTGTAACCCTGTAAACTTATGCAAATGATTCTTTACCTTAGTGTCAGTGAACTTTATATAAACAAATAAAAATAAAAATAGGGCAAAATGCTTAGAGGATTGTTGCCCCATGGCTGGGTTGCCTCCCAGCAAGCGCTTCTTTATTGTCTTTAGCTGGACCTTGCTGAGCTTTTAATCTAGCTTCAGCCTTGAGCATTCTTGCTCAGTGTTGCCTTCAAGATAATGCTTGATTCGCTGTCCATTGACAATGAACTTCTTATCAGAATCAATATCTTGAAGTTCCACATAACCATATGGTGATACACTTGTAATCACGTATGGTCCCCTCCACCGGGATTTCAGTTTCCCGGGGAATAGCCTGAGTCTAGAGTTAAATAGCAGGACCTTCTGTCCTGGTTCAAAGATTCTAGATGACAGCTTTCTTTCATGCCATTTTTTTTATTTTTCTTTATAAAGCTTGGCATTTTCGAAAGCTGTGAATCTGAATTCCTCTAGCTCATTTAGCTGGAGCAATCATTTTTCTCCTGCTAATTTGGCATCTAAGTTTAGGAATCTGGTTGCCCAGTAGGCCTTATGTTCCAGTTCCACGGGCAAGTGGCATGCCTTACCATACACGAGTTGGTATGGAGAGGTCCCTATAGGGGTCTTGAATGCTGTTCTGTAAGCCCACAGAGCATCATCCAAGCTCCTTGCCCAATCCTTTCTACGGGTATTTACTGTCCGTTCCAGGATTCTCTTTAATTCTCTGTTAGAGACTTCATCTTGCCCGTTGGTTTGTGGATGATATGGAGTGGCCACTTTGTGGCGAATTCCATACCAAACCATGGCAGAGTAAAGCTGTTTATTGCAGAAGTGAGTGCCCCCATCGCTGATTAACACTCTAGGGACACCAAACCTGCTAAAGATATGTTTCTGGAGGAATTTCAGCACTGTTTTAGTATCATTGGAGGGTGTGGCGATAGCCTCAACCCATTTTGATACATAGTCAACTGCCACCAGAATATAAGTGTTTGAGTATGATGGTGGGAAAGGTCCCATGAAGTCAATTCCCCATACATCAAACAACTATATTTCCAAGATCCCTTGTTGAGGCATGGCGTAACCAAGAGGCAGGTTACCAGCTCTTTGGCAACTGTCACAATTACGTACAAACTCTCGGGAATCTTTATAGAGTGTGGGCCAATAAAAGCCACATTGGAGGACCTTGGTGGCTGTTCGCTCACCTCCGAAATGGCCTCCATATTGAGATCCGTGGCAATGCCATAGGATTCTCTGTGCTTCCTCTCTGGGGACACACCTACGGATAATTCCGTCTGCACATCTCTTAAAGAGATAGGGTTCATCCCACAAGTAGTACTTTGCATCAGTAACTAATTTCTTCTTTTGTATTCTATTGTACTCCTTGGGTATGAACCTTGCAGCTTTATAGTTTGCAATATCGGCAAACCATGGTGCTTCCTGAATGGCAAATAGATGCTCATCAGGGAACGTCTCAGAGATCTCAAGGAAGGGGAGGGACGTCCCTTCCACTGGCTCTATCCGGGACAGATGATCAGCTACTTGGTTCTCTGTCCCTTTTCTGTCTCTTATTTCTATATCAAACTCTTGCAGAAGCAATACCAATCTGATGAGCCTGGGTTTTGAATCCTGCTTTGTGAGTAGATACTTAAGAGCAGCATGGTCAGTGTACACAATCACCTTTGATCCTACTAAGTAGGATCTGAACTTGTCAATGGCGTAAACCAGTGCAAGTAATTCCTTTTCTGTGGTTGTGTAATTTTTCTGGGCATCATTTAAAACGCGACTGGCATAATAAATGACATGCAGAAGCTTGTCATGCCTCTGTCCCAGTACTGCACCAATGGCATGATCACTGGCATCATACATTAACTCAAATGGCAATGTCCAGTCTGGTGCAGAAATGACTGGTGCTGTGACCAGCTTAGCTTTCAGCGTTTCAAACGCCTGTAGGCATGCTGTGTCAAACACAAATGGCATGTCAGCAGCTAGCAGATTGCTTAGAGGTTTTGCGATTTTTGAAAAATCCTTTATAAACCTCCTATAGAATCCTGCATGCCCCAGAAAGCTTCTGATTGCCTTAACATTGGCAGGTGGTGGTAATTTTTCAATTACCTCTATTTTTGCTTGATCTACCTCTATTCCCTTGTTTGAGATTTTATGCCCAAGAACAATTCCTTCAGTCACTATGAAGTGACACTTTTCCCAGTTTAAAACTAGGTTGGTTTCTTGGCATCTTTTCAGAACAAGTTTCAGGTGATCAAGACAGGAGCTGAATGAGTCTCCATATACTGAGAAGTCATCCATGAAGACTTCCAGAAATTTTTCCACCATATCAGAGAAAATAGAGAGCATGCATCTCTGGAAGGTTGCAGGTGCATTGCATAGCCCAAAGGGCATCCTTTTATAAGCAAACACTCCGGATGGACATGTGAATGCTGTTTTCTCTTGATCCTGGGGATCTACTGCAATCTGGTTATAGCCTGAGTAGCCATCCAAAAAGCAGTAATAATCATGACCTGCTATCTCTCTAGCATCTGGTCTATGAATGGTAAAGGAAAATGATCCTTTCTGGTGACTGTATTGAGCCTTCTGTAGTCAATACACATGCGCCACCCTGTAACTGTTCTTGTAGGAACCAGTTCATTTTTTTCATTATGAATCACTGTCATGCCTCCCTTTTTTGGGACGACTTGAACAGGGCTCACCCAGGGGCTATCAGAAATGGGATAAATAATCCCAGCCTCTAGTAATTTGGTGACCTCTTTCTGCACCACTTCCTTCATGGCTGGATTTAGCCGCCTCTGTGGTTGAACCACTGGTTTGGCATTATCCTCCAATAGGATTTTGTGCATGCATCTGGCTGGGCTTATGCCCTTAAGGTCACCTATGGACCACCCAAGAGCTGTCTTGTGTGTCCTTAGCACTTGAATAAGTGCTTCCTCTTCCTGTGAATTTAAAGCAGAGCTTATGATCACTGGAAAGGTGTCACCTTCTCCTAGAAATGCATATTTCAAGGATGGTGGCAGTGGCTTGAGCTCTGGTTTATGAGGTTTTTCCTCTTTCAGAAGAAAGTTCAGAGGCTCTTTCATGTCCCCTGAATCCTCCAAATCAGGCTGAACATCTTTAAAGATGTCTTCCAACTCTGATTCGAGACTCTCAGCCATGTTGATCTCTTCTACCAAAGAGTCAATAAGGTCAACTTTCATGCAGTCTGTTGATGTGTCTGGATGCTGCATGGCTTTGATAGCGTTCAACTTGAACTCGTCATCGTTGACTCTCAGGGTTATTTCCCCCTGCTGGACGTCAATGAGGGATCGTCCAGTTGCTAGGAAGGGTCTTCCTAGAATGAGAGTAGCACTCTTGTGCTCCTCCATTTCCAGCACAACAAAGTCAGTGGGAAAGGCGAATGGCCCAACTCTGACAATCATGTCCTCAATCACGCCTGATGGGTATTTAGTAGAACCATCAGCAAGTTGGAGACATATCCGGGTTGGTTTAACTTCCTCAGTTAAGCCAAGCTTCCTGATAGTGGATGCAGGTATTAGGTTGATGCTTGCCCCAAGATCGCATAAAGCTGTCTTGGTGCAATCACCTTCTAATATGCATGGTATAAGAAAACTCCCAGGGTCTTTAAGCTTTTCAGGAAAGCTTTTCAGAATGACTGCACTGCATTCTTCAGTGAGGAGAACTCTTTCTGTTTCTCTCCACTCCTTTTTATGACTCAAGATCTCTTTCATGAACTTGGCATAAGAAGGTATTTGCTCAAGTGCCTCTGCAAATGGAATCTTTATTTCAAGAGTCCTTAGATAATCTGTAAAGCGAGCAAATTGCTTATCCTACTCCTCTTTCCGGAGTTTTTGAGGATAAGGTATCTTGGCTTTATATTCCTCAACCTTAGTGGTTAAAGAAGCCTTTTTAGAGGGGTTGTTGTTAGCACTTATGTGTGTCTGATCCCTCACTGGCAATTGCGTACCAGAGTCAGAAGCTGGAGTGATGTTAGACGCCAGCTCACTGTCTGTTCCTGGCGCCTGAACGCCAGAAATGTGCCCCTGTTGGGCATTCAGCGCCAGATTCTTGCCCATTTCTGGCGTTGAATGCCACCCCTGCCTTGTTTCTGGCGCTGAACGCCAGTTTTGGGCATGGTCTGGGCGTTCAGCGCCAGCCTTCCACCCATTTTCTGGCGTTTTAGTGCCAGAATTATTTTTCCCTGGGCTCTTACTGTCCTCAGGGGAATCTTTGGTGGGTTGCTTATTTCTTGAATTTTTGATGCCTTGAGGTGGGGTATTTAATGTTTTCCCACTTCTTAATTGAACTGCTTGGCATTCTTCTGCTATTTGCTTTGATAGCTGCTGCTTTGTTTGCTTAAACTGTTCTTCCATATGTATATTAGCTATCCTTGTTTCCTGTAACCTGTCTTTGAATTCAGCTAGCTGCTTTGTTAGAAAATCTAATTGCTGATTGAATTCAGCAGCTTGTTTTACAGTACTGAATTCAGCAGTTACTGTTTTAACCTCTTCATTCATGGAAGGGTTGCTGCTTAGATACAGATGCTAATTCCTGGCAACTGTATCAATGAGCTCTTGAGATTCTTCAATTGTCTTTCTCATATGGATAGATCCACCAGCTGAGTAATCTAAAGACATTTGAGCTCCTTCTGCAAGCCCATAGTAGAAGATGTCTAACTGAACCCACTCTGAAAACATTTCAGAGGGGCATTTTCGTAGCATCTCTCTGTATCTCTCCCAGGCATCATAAAGAGATTCATTATCTCCTTGTTTAAAGCCTTGGATGTCCAGACTTAGCTGTGTCATCCTTTTTGGAGGGAAATATTGATTCAGGAATTTTTCTGTCAGCTGTTTCCATGTTCTTATGCTGGCCTTAGGTTGGTTATTTAACCACCTCTTGGCTTGATCTTTTACAGCAAATGGAAACAGTAATAGTCTGTAGACATCCTGATCTATTTCCTTATCATGTACTGTGTCAGCAATTTGTAAAAATTGTGCCAGAAACTCTGTAGGTTCTTCCTGTGGAAGACCGGAATACTGGCAACTTTGCTGCACCATGATAATGAGCTGAGGATTCAACTCAAAGCTACTAACTCCAATGGAGGGTATGCATATGCTACTCCCATATGAAGCAGTAGAGGGGTTAGAATATGACCCCAGAGTCCTCCTGGACTGTTCATTTCCACTTATGTCCATGATGGATTTCTATGGATATAACTTGGACTGATTTATCTTTTTTATTTATTTTATTTTATAAGAAGTAAATACTTAAATAAAATAAAATAACTAAAAAGAATTTGAATTTTGAAAATTATAAATTTTTTTTTTCGTAAAAAAAATTAAAAATAATTAGTTAAAAAAAACGAAATTTTTGAAAAAGAGGGAAGATATTTTCGAAAATTAGAGAGAGAGAGTTAGTTAGGTGGTTTTGAAAAAGATAAGAAACAAACAAAAAGTTAGTTAGTTAGTTGAAAACAAATTTGAAAAGATAAGAAGTTAGGAAGTTAGAAGAGATATTTTGAAAAGATATTTTTGAATTTAGTGAGGAGAGAGAAAAACAATAAGATAGTACAAGATTTAAAATTTTTTAGATCTAATGCTCCTTGTTTTCGAAAAATTTGGAGGGAAAACACCAAGGAACACCAAACTTAAAAATTTTAAGATCAAGACACAAGGAAACTCAAGAACACTTTGAAGACTCACAAGAACACAAGAACATGAAGGAAGAACACCAAACTTAAAATTTTTAGAAAACCAAACCAAAATTTTCGAAAATCAAAGGGGAATCAACAAGAAAACACCAAACTTGAAGTTTGGCACAAGATTTAATAGAAAAAATTATTTTTGAAAAAGAAGGTTTTAAAAAGAGTATAAAAGATTCTAACCCAATCAAATTAATGTTCTAGCCAAATGAGTTATGGGACCTTATTAAAGTTTGGCACAGGATTTAATAGAAAAATTATTTTTGAAAAAGAAGGTTTTAAAAAGAGTATAAAAGATTCTAACCCAATCAAATTAATGTTCTAGCCAAATGAGTTATGGGACCTTATTAATAGAAAAATTATTTTTGAAAAAGGTTTTTTTTTAAAATATGATAGCCAATTACTATGAACATAAACACCACGTTCTAATTAACTGAGCTATAAATTTAAAGTGTTTTAACAAGGGATAAATAATAAAAGACTCTAAACCAAAAAAAGAGAAGATTTTTCCTAATCTAAGCAACAAAATAATCCGTCAGTTGTTCAAACACGAACAATCCCCGGCAACGGCGCCAAAAACTTGGTAGCACGAATTGCGAATCACACTTTTCACAACGCGTACCACTAACCAGCAAGTGCACTGGGTCGTCCAAGTAATACCTTACGTGAGTAAGGGTCGAATCCCACAGAGATTGTTGGTTTGAAGCAATCTATGGTTATCTTGTAAATCTTAGTCAGGAAGTCAATTATGTTTATCAGTTGAATTATGAATAACCAGTAGAGCATAAATTAAAAGTTACTTGTTGTGTAGTAATGGAGAATATGTTGGAGTTTTGGAGATGCTTTGTCTTCTGAATCTCTGCTTTCCTCTGTCTTCTTATTCACACACGCACGTCCTCCTATGGCAAGCTGTGTGTTGGTGGATCACCGTTGTCAATGGCTACCTTCCATCCTTCCAGTGAAAACTACGCTCACGCGCTCTGTCACAGCACGGCTAATCACCGGTTGGTTCTCGATCTGGTTGGAATAGTGTTTACTATCCTTTTGCGTCTGTCACTAACGCCCAGCCTTCAGGAGTTTGAAGCTCGTCACAGTCATTCAATCCTTGAATCCTACTCGGAATGCCACAGACAAGGCTTAGACTTTCCGGATTCTCATGAATGCCGCCATCAGTTCTAGCTTATACCACGGAGATTCTGATTAAAGAATCTAAGAGATACTCATTCAATCGGATATAGAACGGAGGTGGTTGTCAGGCACACGTTCATGGTTTGAGGAAGGTGATGAATGTCACAGATCATCACCTTCATCACAGTTAAGTGCGAATGAACATCTTAGATAGGAACAAGCGTGTTTGAATGGAAAACAGGAATACTTGCATTAATTCATTGAGACACAGCAGAGCTCCTCACCCCCAACAATGGGGTTTAGAGACTCATGCCGTCAGAGAATACAAAGTTTAGATCTGAAATGTCATGAGATACAAAATAAGTCTCTAAAAGTTGTTTAAATACTAAACTAGTAGCCTAGGGTTACAAAATATGAGTGGACTATGATGGATGATGCAGAGATCCACTTCTGGGGCCCACTTAGTGTGCTGGGGCCCACTTGGTGTGTGCTGGGGCTGAGACTTTAAGCAATCCACGTGCAGAGGCCATTTGTGGAGTTGAACGCCAGTTTTTGATCCTTTTCTGGCGCTGGACGCCAGAATTGGGCAGAGGACTGGCGTTGAATGCCAGTTTACGTCGTCTATCCTTGTGCAAAGTATGGACTATTATATATTTCTGGAAAGCCCTGGATGTCTACTTTCCAACGCAATTGGAAGCACGCCATTTCGAGTTCTGTAGCTCCAGAAAATCCACTTTGAGTGCAGGGAGGTCAGAATCCAACAGCATCAGCAGTCCTTTTTCAGCCTGAATCAGATTTTTGCTCAGCTCCTTCAATTTCAGCCAGAAAAATACCTGAAATTATAGAAAAACACACAACTCATAGTAAAGTCTAGAAATATGAATTTTTCCTAAAAACTACTAGAAATAAACTAAAAACTAACTAGAACATACTCAAAACTATATGAAATTAACCCCAAAAAGCGTATAAAATATCCGCTCATCAATTGCAGATACTAAGGACTCGGAAGTTATATGCTAAACTATCAAAGTGCGAATTCTGGACAGAGAAGGTGGCATTTTTGGGACATGTTATATCACAGGGAGGAATTGCAGTGGATCCTTCAAAAATTGAAGCAGTAGTGCAATGGGAACCACCTACGACCGTTACAGAAGTTCGGAGTTTTCTCGGACTTGCTGGATATTACAGGAGGTTTATTAAAGGGTTTTCACAGATAGCCTTACCTCTGACTTACCTTACACGAAAGGAAGTTCCGTTCGTTTGGACGGCTAAGTGTGATAGAAGTTTCAAGATGCTTAAGGAGACATTAACAACTGCACCTGTATTAGTACTACCCGACCCGCAGAAAACTTTTGAAGTATACTGTGACGCCTCTCATAAAGGAGTTGGATGTGTGCTGATGCAAGACAAAAATGTGGTGGCTTATGATTCCCGGCAGCTGAGACCTCATGAACGAAATTATCCGACGCATGATTTAGAGTTGGCTGCAGTAGTGTTTGCTCTGAAGATCTGGAGACACTATTTGTATGGCACTCAACTAGAAGTTTTCTCTGACCACAAAAGTTTAAAGTATATCTTTGACCAGAAAGATCTTAATATGCGACAGCGAAGGTGGATGGTGTTCCTGAAGGACTATGATTTTAAGTTAATTTATCACCCAGGAAAAGCGAACGTGGTGGCAGACGCTTTGAGGAGGAAGAATTTGAATATCTCTTGGATGGTGATAAAGGAAGAAAAGTTACTCGTGGAATTTGAGGACCTTAAGTTGGCTTTGACTGAGACATCAAGTGGAGTTCGTTTGGCCCAATTGCATATAACACCAGATTTAAAGATTAGGATTCAGCAAGCACAAGCACAGGATTCAGAAATGATGACGATGCTGAGACGAATGAAAGTAGAGGAACCAGAAGCTGTAAGACTAGATCGTAGCAGCCTCTGGAGACACAAGAACAGAATTTGTGTGCCTAGCTCTGGAGATTCGCGGCGAAGGATTCTTTCAGAAGCTCATCAAATTAGATTTTCTATGCATCCTAGAGTAACAAAGATGTATCAGGATTTAAAACAAATGTTCTGGTGGCCGGGCTTGAAGAAAGAGGTAGCTGATTATGTCTCAAAATGTTTAACCTGCTAGAAGGTGAAGGTGGAACACCAGAAACCATCAGGAACCCTGCAACCCTTAGAAATACCACAATGGAAATGGGAGCAGATCACTATGGATTTTGTCACGGAATTGCCAAGGACCTCAACAGGACACGAAGCCATTTGGGTAATTGTGGACAGGTTGACAAAATCAGCGCACTTCCTTCTGATTCGATTTGACTATACATTAGAAAGGCTAGCACGGATATATATTCAAGAAATCGTATGATTGCACGGAATACCTTCGTCAATTGTTTCAGATCGAGATCCGAGGTTTACTTCCACATTCTGGGGAGCTTTCCAAAAAGCATTGGGAACAGAATTGCATATGAGGACAGCATACCATCCTCAGACAGACGGACAATCAGAGCGGACAATCCAGACATTGGAAGACATGCTAAGATCTTGTGTGATGGATAACCAGGGCAGTTGGGATAGGTATTTGCCATTGGTCGAGTTCGTCTACAACAACAGTTACAAACAAAGTATCGGGATGGCACCATATGAAGCTCTCTATGGAAGAAGATGTCAGACACCATTGTGTGGGAATGATGACGGAGAAGCCAGTGTCTTAGGTCCAGACTTAGTGCAAGAAACTACTGAGAAGATAAAGGGGATCCGCCAGAAGATCCAGACAGCACAGAGCCGTCAAAAGAGCTATGCCGATAATAGACGTAGACCCTTAGAGTTTAGTGAGGGAGACCATGTCTTTCTTAAAGTAACCCCGACTACTGGAATAGGTAGAGCCCTTAAGACTAAAAAACTTAACCCTCGATACATAGGACCTTTCCAAATACTTAAAAGAGTCGGTCTAGTAGCTTATCAAGTAGCCCTTCCTCCATATCTGTCAAACCTTCATGATGTTTTTCATGTCTCGCAACTTAAGAAATATATTCCCGACGAGAGTCATATTTTACAACCAGAGACAGTACAGTTACAAAACGATTTGACATATCAAGCAACACCAGTTCAGATCGTAGAAAGAAGTGATAAGCAGCTGAGAGGCAAGACTGTTCACTTAGTCAAAGTAGCTTGGGGACAAAGAGGAGAAGAAGAGCACACTTGGGAATTGGAAGATAAGATGAAAGCTAATTACCTGCATTTATTCTCAGGTAACTGAAATTTTGAGGGCAAAATTTTCTGATAGGAGGGTAGAATGTAACAACCCCGATTTTCGAGTACGCGAGATCTTTTCTGAAAGTACGAATTTCTCCGGAAGATCAGTAAGGGGAAAACCTTTGATATATCATCAAGAATCTCAATCCTCATTGTCATTATGTCATCTGTAAGTTAGAACCTTTTCCGAGATAAGCTCGATAACGCGGTCGCGAATAACCTAGTTTTTGAACTGTATCGGTTAGGAGTTTTGATTCGGTTTTTCTTAAATAGTCTCAGTTTGACAAACCGGACCTGATTTATGAGAGAAGAGAGATAATAGGATGATATTATCATTATATGAGTATTAGAAGCCTCTTGAATGATATTATAAGGTTACCTGATCAGTTTTAGTTAAAAACAGAAAACCGGTTTAACCGGGTTCACAATTTACTGGTGCAGCTTAGCACCAGCATTCTTTGATGACTTTAGCAATGCTAAGGCCTCATTATTCATGTTTTATTCTCATAATAAATATGTTACTAGTGTCATTTATGCTAGTAGCTCAGAAAATAATTTTTAGAGATGTTTTTGCAAGTGTTCCGATACATCTAGTTTTAGTAGTTATACAAATGAGATATTTTAATATTATTTTAATCCACCTCCAAGCCAACCAATCACAACTCACCCTACACCCCCAAAACCCCCAAGGCTGGCTCATTTTCACTTTGTGGCCGAAAATAGGTAGAGATAAAAAGAGAGAAAAGTTCTTAGTTCCAAATCTTCAAAGCTTGATTTCTGCTGAACTAAAACTCAAATCAAAATTCCAATCCGACCAGAATGATTCTCTCTTCTTTCTCTACATGATCATATGAATTATCAAGGCTGGGATCAAGGTGAGTTGGCTGCACCATCTCTCTTTTGATTCGGTTTCAAGGAAACATGTTTAAATATGTGTTTTCTTGATGTGATTTAGGAGGAAAAAGTGCTTAAGGACCACCTGAAAGTTTGATTGAATTAGGAGCAGCAAGACCAGGTAGAGTGTCACGAAATTAATCTTGATTATTTGTGTTTTAGTTGTGTGAATGTTGTATTATTTGGCTGTGCTAAAAATTGGTTGCATATATGATTGATTCTTGGTGAAAATTTGGTAAAATTTGATGAAATTCAAGCTTTAAAGTTCATGTTCTTGGGCAGCTGGAAAAACGAAACCCTAAGCTTAAATTGAGGTTCAGTTTATGTTGAAATCATGTAGAAAAGATGGGGTTTTAGTGGCTGCAATTTTATTTTGAATTATGGTAAAAATCGGTTGCTGAAAAGACTGAAAAATGGGTAAAAACAGAGAAAGAATCTGAAGAATTTATGAAGAACATGAAGAACACTTTGAGTGTGATGAAGAACAATGAAGAACAGCCCTTAGATCTTAAAAAGGGCAAGGAAGTAAAATTTTTGGTGTTTTAGGGGTTGTTTGGTAATTTCTGAAAGTTAGGGTGGTAAAAGTAGAAATATTAAAAGTTACGGGTGGTAAAAAGTGAATTTTAAAGGTTAAAAGTAAAAGTAAGTTAATTTTCGAAAATTTAATTATAAAATAATAAAAAATGATAAAATATTAAATAATAACATTTAATTAAAAATAATATTTTAATAAAAATAATAAAATAATGCGAAAAAGGCAGTTTTCTGTAAAAGCTTTAGAAAGACAACTTTAAGCGCAGAATCTCATAATTACCTTCATAAAACACTTGGGGAGTGGTAAAAACATATTAGTGAGGCAAAGAAATAAAATATAAAAAGTTGAAGAAAAGATAAAAATCGAAGAAAAAGTCTGTAAAGTTTTAATGATAGAAAAATAGATAGAGACTAGTGAACGAACTAGGGTAACGTAGTTAGTCCTTGAGTTGCGAATAGGGTTAGGTATTATGTGAAAAGTTAAACTGTTTCAGTATAGACTTAATGAACCTATACTTGGGGCAGGCTAACTAATCATACCGAAATTTACATAAGCTTTAAATACATACGTTAAACAGAGAAAGCAGAATAAAGTAAAGAAGCGCAGAGAAAAGAACAAACAGAGCAGAATAAAGAGACAAAGCGAAGAAAGTAATATGATAAAGAGCAGAGGACCTATTGAGAGGTCATTTGTTGCATTAAGGAAACCTCAGAGATATCTATATGTTCATCTGCTGCATTGTGGCAGTCAAATAGATAATGGTGCAACCACTGAGAAACGCTTTCCTGCGGTACAGATCCATATTTTATTTCTGTAAGGCAGAGGGGTTATTTCCTGCTACAGAGTACCGTGACCACCTGTTCCATTTCTGTAGTGGCAGAGGGGTTATTTCCTGTATACAGAAGGTGTTTTGGCATACATCCTTGCAGTGGAAGATGTGTTATTTCCTGCGTGCAGTGGACCCTGTGGTGGCAGAAGGGTTATTTCCTGTACACAGGGGTATAGCCAACAGGAAAGCCATATCCGGCTGGTAATGCTGGGTTACGTCGGGAGCGGGTAGAAACCGACAAATGAGCTCATTACCTGCACTAGGACTAGACATGCATCATTCTTGTCTGCGCATTATTCTCTGTTGCATTCCTACTTGTGTTTGATCTATTTCTTTATGTTTGTTTGCTCGAGTGTTATGTCTGTGCTTTATTTTCTTATTCTTCTGCTTGTGTTCTGTTCTTTGTTTTTCTATCTATTTTTAACTTCTGTTTACTACATTACTGTATTCTATTATCCATCTGCAAATCGAAAACGAATAAATGAACGTAACTAACAACCCCGACCCTACTAAGAACTCCCCAGTTCCTACCCCTTGTCTCCCTTCCTCCCCCTCAGATGGAGACGGGCGTGATCTTCTATGAGTTCGAGGACCCTTACATCTACGACATTCTGGTACATCACAGTTACTTCATCATGGGATTGGAGCCTCGCATTAGACGATATGCGTTACCTAATCGAGCTTTTCAACATCCTCTGTCTAGCCCGCATTTTGACCCTGATGCTCCTTACGACTTTCCCTTATCCTGGTTACATCCTGACGCATCTGGACATCCTTTTCCTGATGATCCTGAGCACCCTATACCAGCTCAACCTTTGAATGAGGCGGTACCTGAGCCTATCATTCCTGATGAGCCTGAGTTAGCTGATGACTACGTACTTGTGATACCACCAGAGTGGGATTTTCCCCCTAAGCCGATCCCCGACTTTCCACAGCCTGATGAGCCGGCACTACCGGACGATGGGGTAGCCCCTATATACGCAAACGAACCTGTGCTCGCGAATGGTTTTGAACATAGTGACAGTAGTGCTTCTGGTGGATCTGAGGGTATAGCTGTAGCTGCAGACGATGAGGAGGAGGAGGATTCTGAGATAGAGATAGAGCAGGATGAGGAGATGGATGAGCCTCACCATGATTCTCCGAACGGCCACGTGTAGATATAGTTTGACTGCGGAAAGGGGCATTCTTTTGATGACACTCTAGTCTGACATTATCTGATAGTTAGTCTCTCACTTGTGTTAGTACACCCGAGAGCTAGGAGCTATATAGTGGTTAGGCTAGCCTGGGTGCCAACTTAGTGGCTTTTTGTATGGGCCAGGCCCTGGGAGTGTCGTGTAAATATTAGCTACGTAGGATGACGAGGATGTAAACTGACTTGATCTTGTGTAAACGCTACATGTTTTGTTATAGTGTACATGATGTATATTATCAGCTGTATTTCTATGTTTCTTTATACCGCTTTTCTATTACTCTCAATGTATGCTTGTTTATCTTACCTGAACATCCGCAACAAAAAAAAAAGTTACTCGTAAAATTGGCATCGCTCTAACAAGGAACAGGCTCCTATATTAAATAATAAATAATAATTAGGAAGGATAGGTTAGTAACACTTAGCTTCTTGTATGACCATGGCATACTGGGAGTTGGGTCGTTACAAGTTGGTATCAGAGCAGTTCATTCCCAATAGAGCCTGGGGAGTGGACTGACTATGCTTCATTGCATACTCTGTTGTGTGTCTCATGCTTATAGGATATCTATGTGATATGTGTTGCATGATTGTCTCTGTGTTTTCATTCTGGGAGTGTTCACACTCGACTTGAAGTGTTAAGACTGATCACCTTAATAATGATTGTTTGGTGTGAACAAGACCACGATGGGTTCACGGAGACGAGGCGTACGGGAAGGAATTCCTAATGTTAACTACGAGAGGGAATAGGAAACGTTTATGACTACCATGAACGCTGTGGCTGAGGCAGTGCGTGAGGCTGCAGTAGCAGCGGCTAGGGCTGTTGATCGTCTTGGAGTGAGAAACCAGAATGAGAATGAGCATGGGGAAGATAGTGGAAATGATGAGAATAACTTGGGGCATTTCGAAAGACCTATGACCCTTGCGACTTTTCTGAAGGTTAAACCGCCTAAGTTTAAAGGTACACTCGTTGTGACGGATGCTGACAACTGGTTTCGAGCTATTGAACGATCACTGCGAGCGCAGCATGTTCCGGAAGGCCAACACGTGGAGTTTGCTACTTATATGCTGGAAGGAGAAGCTGAGCATTGGTGGCAGGGGATACAGCGACTGTTGCAACAAGATGAAGGCGATATTCCTTGGAATACTTTTAAGGATGAATTTTATAAGAAGTATTTTCCGAGGGCAGCTCGTGACGCTAAAGAGATGGAACTTATGCAGCTGAAACAGGGTAACACAACTATTGCAGAATATGCCCGTAAGTTTGAAGACTTGTGCCGTTTCTCCAAGATCTGCCAAGGGAATCCTGCTGACTTTGAAGAATGGAAGTGTTTGAAGTTCGAAGGGGGCCTTCGTGAGGATCTGATGAGTTCAGTAGTTCCATTGGAGATACGAAATTTTGCTGAGCTGGTTAATAAGTATAAGTTAGTGGAAGAATGTGCTAAGAAGGTAAGTGCCTCTAAAGCAAGTCGTCAAGGATTTCCACCAAGGAACTACAATAGTTATAATTGGCAACCACGAAGGACAAACTTCAAGACACCTGGTGTGCCACAGCGAAGGAACCAACAAGCTGGTAACGTTCCTGCTCGCCCTACGGGTGGAAACGGAGGTAGACCAAGGCAGGATAATGGTAAACGACCTCAACAGGCACATATGAATACTGCATGTAGGCAGTGTGGAAAGGATCATGGTACCAGGCCTTGCCAAATCAGAACATTTACTTGTTACAATTGTGGGGAACCGGGACACTTGGCGAGGAGTTGCCCAAAAGGACTTTCTCGAAATCCAATACGAACCCAGCAACAAGGTCGAGTGTTTGCCATGACTGCTGATGATGCTATGAAATCAGACGCCCTGATCCAAGGCCAGTGTATTGTCAAAGATCGATTTCTAACTGTACTGTATGATTCGGGTGCATCGCATTCCTTTATTTCTTTAACTGTTGCTCGTGAGTTGGGACTAGATTTCTCTGAGTTGAACTTTGATCTGATTGTCCATACACCTGCATTCCGAAATGCTTTGACTAGTTTAGTGTGCCTGCAAGTACCATTCACTATTAGGAACAGAACTTTTATACATGATCTAATCTGTTTGCCTCTATGTGGTTTAGAAGTTATTCTAGGGTTAGATTGGTTATCTAAGTATCATGTTTTCCTTGATTGCTATGAAAGAACTGCTATTATTCCGTCTGATAGTTTAGATATTAAACCATTTCTGTCTCATATTTTATATCTGAATTCTGTAAGAGTTACATTAGATGGGAGTGATTATGAGGGGTACGTTCTATTAGCGGCTAGCTCGAATGATAGTGAACTAAGCTTAGAACGAATTCAAGTGGTGAAGGAATTTCCTGATGTTTTCCCGGACGATATACCTGAGTTTCCTCCTCAGCGAGAGATAGAATTCAGCATTGAACTTGTACCTGGAACCGGACCGATTTTCATAGCACCGTATCGGATGTCACCACTGGAACTTGCAGAGTTGAAGAAGCAATTGGATGAGCTACTTGGAAAAAAAATTTATTCGTCCTAGTGCATCACCTTGGGGAGCCCTGGTGTTGCTAGTAAAGAAGAAGGATGGTGGAATGCTACTTTGTGTAGATTACCGACAGCTAAATAAAGTCACTATCAAGAACAAGTACCCACTTCCATGAATAGATGATTTAATGGATCAGTTAAAAGGTGCAACTGTGTTTTCGAAGATTGATTTGCGATCGGGCTATCACCAGATTCGAGTGAAAGAGTCAGATATACCGAAGGCTGCATTTAGAACTCGATATGGTCACTATGAGTATATGGTTATGTCGTTTGGACTAACTAATGCTCCTACGATATTCATGGATTACATGAATTGTATTTTCCGTGCGTACCTTGATCAGTTCGTAGTAGTCTTCATAGACGATATTCTCATCTATTCGAAGACAGAAAGAGAGCATGAAGAGCATCTAAGGACTGTATTGCAGATACTAAGGACTCTATGCTAAACTATTAAAGTGCGAATTCTGGACAGAGAAGGTGGCATTTTTGGGACATTTTATATCACAGGGAGGAATTGCAGTGGATCCTTCAAAAATTGAAGCAGTAGTGCAATGGGAACAGCCTACGACCGTTACAGAAGTTCGGAGTTTTCTCGGACTTGCTGGATATTACAGGAGGTTTATTAAATGGTTTTCACAGATAGCCTTACCTCTGACTTACCTTACACGAAAGGAAGTTCCGTTCGTTTGGACGGCTGAGTGTGATAGAAGTTTCAAGATGCTTAAGGAGAAGTTAACAACTGCACCTGTATTAGTACTACCCGACCCGCAGAAAACTTTTGAAGTATACTGTGACGCGTCTCATAAAGGACTTGGATGTGTGCTGATGCAAGACAAAAATGTGGTGGCTTATGCTTTCCGGCAGATGAGACCTCATGAACGAAATTATCCGACGCATGATTTAGAGTTGGCTGCAGTAGTGTTTGCTCTGAAGATCTGGAGACACTATTTGTATGGCGCTCAACTAGAAGTTTTCTCTGACCACAAAAGTTTAAAGTATATCTTTGACCAGAAGGATCTTAATATGCGACAGCGAAGGTGGATGGAGTTCCTGAAGGACTATGATTTTAAGTTAATTTATCACCCAGGAAAAGCGAACGTGGTGGCAGACGCTTTGAGCAGGAAGAATTTGAATATCTCTTGGATGGTGATAAAGGAAGAAAAGTTACTCGTGGAATTTGAGGACCATAAGTTGGCTTTGACTGAGACATCAAGTGGAGTCCGTTTGGCCCAATTGCATATAACACCAGATTTTAAGATTAGGATTCAGCAAGCACAAGGACAGGATTCAGAAATGATGACGATGCTGAGACGGATGAAAGTAGAGGAACCAGAAGCTGTAAGACTAGATCGTAGCAGCCTTTGGAGATACAAGAACAGAATTTGTGTGCCTAGCTCTGGAGATTTGCGGCGAAGGATTCTTGCAGAAGCTCATCAAAGTAGATTTTCTATGCATCCTAGAGTAACAAAGATGTATCAGGATTTAAAACAAATGTTCTGGTGGCCGGGCTTGAAGAAAGAGGTAGCTGATTATGTCTCAAAATGTTTAACCTGCTAGAAGGTGAAGGTGGAACACCAGAAACCATCAGGAACCCTGCAACCCTTAGAAATACCACAATGGAAATGGGAGCAGATCACTATGGATTTTGTCACGGGATTGCCAAGGACCTCAACAGGACACGATGCCATTTGGGTAATTGTGGACAGGTTGACAAAATCAACGCACTTCCTTCTGATTCGAGTTGACTATACATTAGAAAGGCTAGCACGGATATATATTCATGAAATCGTACGATTGCACGGAATACCTTCGTCAATTGTTTCAGGTCGAGATCCGAGGTTTACTTCCACATTCTGGGGAGCTTTCCAAAAAGCATTGGGAACAGAATTGCATATGAGGACAGCATACCATCCTCAGACAGACGGACAATCAGAGCGGACAATCCAGACATTGGAAGACATGCTAAGATCTTGTGTAATGGATAACCAGGGCAGTTGGGATAGGTATTTGCCGTTGGTCGAGTTCGTCTACAACAACAGTTACAAACAAAGTATCGGGATGGCACCATATGAAGCTCTCTATGGAAGAAGATGTCAGACACCATTGTGTTGGAATGATGACGGAGAAGCCAGTGTCTTAGGTCCAGACTTAGTGCAAGAAACTACTGAGAAGATAAAGGGGATCCGCCAGAAGATCCAGACAGCACAGAGCCGTCAAAAGAGCTATGCCGATAATAGACGTAGACCCTTAGAGTTTAGTGAGGGAGACCATGTCTTTCTTAAAGTAACCCCGACTACTGGAATAGGTAGAGCCCTTAAGACTAAAAAACTTAACCCTCGATACATAGGACCTTTCCAAATACTTAAAAGAGTCGGTCTAGTAGCTTATCATGTTGCCCTTCCTCCATATCTGTCAAACCTTCATGATGTTTTTCATGTCTCGCAACTTAAGAAATATATTCCCGACGAGAGTCATATTTTACAACCAGAGACAGTACAGTTACAAAACGATTTAACATATCAAGCATCACCAGTTCAGATCGTAGAAAGAAGTGATAAGCAGCTGAGAGGCAAGACTGTTCACTTAGTCAAAGTAGCTTGGGGACAAAGAGGAGAAGAAGAGCACACTTGGGAATTGGAAGATAAGATGAAAGCTAATTACCTGCATTTATTCTCAGGTAACTGAAATTTTGAGGGCAAAATTTTTTGATAGGAGGGTAGAATGTAACAACCCCGATTTTCGAGTACACGAGATCTTTTCTAAAAGTACGAATTTCTCCGGAAGATCAGTAAGGGGAAAACCTTTGATATATCATCAAGAATCTCAATCCTCATTGTCATTATGTCATCTGTAAGTTAGAACCTTTTCCGAGATAAGCTCGATAACGCGGTCGCGAAGAACCTAGTTTTTGAACTATATCGGTTAGGAGTTTTGATTAGGTTTTTCGTAAATAGTCTCAGTTTGACAAACCGGACCTGATTTATGAGAGAAGAGAGATAATAGGATGATATTATCATTATATGAGTATTAGAATCCTCTTGAATGATATTATAAGGTTACCTGATTAGTTTTAGTTAAAAACAGAAAACCGGTTTAACCGGGTTCACAATTTACTGGTGCAGCTTAGCACCAGCATTCTTTGATGACTTTAGCAATGCTAAGGCCTCATTATTCATGTTTTATTCTCATAATAAATATGTTACTAGTGTCATTTATGCTAGTAGCTCAGAAAATAATTTTTAGAGATGTTTTTGCAAGTGTTCCGATACATCTAGTTTTAGTAGTTATACACCTGAGATATTTTAATATTATTTTAATCCACCTCCAAGCCAACCAATCACAACTCACCCTACACCCCCAAAACCCCCAAGGCTGGCTCATTTTCACTTTGTGGCCGAAAATAGGTAGAGAGAAAAAGAGAGAAAAGTTCTTAGTTCCAAATTTTCAAAGCTTGATTTCTGCTGAACTAAAACTCAAATCAAAATTCCAATCCGACCAGAATGATTCTCTCTTCTTTCTCTACATGATCATATGACTTATCAAGGCTGGGATCAAGGTGAGTTGGCTGCACCATCTCTCTTTTGATTCGGTTTCAAGGAAACATGTTTAAATATGTGTTTTCTTGATGTGATTTAGGAGGAAAAAGTGCTTAAGGACCACCTGAAAGTTTGATTGAATTAGGAGCAGCAAGACCAGGTAGAGTGTCACTAAATTAATCTTGATTATTTGTGTTTTAGTTGTGTGAATGTTGTATTATTTGGCTGTGCTAAAAATTGGTTGCATATATGATTGATTCTTGGTGAAAATTTGGTAAAATTTGATGAAATTCAAGCTTTAAAGTTCATGTTCTTGGGAAGCTTGAAAAACGAAACCCTAAGCTTAAATTGAGGTTCAATTTATGTTGAAATCATGTAGAAAAGATGGGGTTTTAGTGGCTGCAATTTTATTTTGAATTATGGTAAAAATCGGTTGCTGAAAAGACTGAAAAATGGGTAAAAACAGAGAAAGAATCTGAAGAATTTATGAAGAACATGAAGAACACTTTGAGTGTGATGAAGAACAATGAAGAACAGCCCTTATATCTTAAAAAGGGCAAGGAAGTAAAATTTTTGGTGTTTTAGGGGTTGTTTGGTAATTTCTGAAAGTTAGGGTGGTAAAAGTAGAAATATTAAAAGTTACGAGTGGTAAAAAGTGAATTTTAAAGGTTAAAAGTAAAAGTAAGTTAATTTTCGAAAATTTAATTATAAAATAATAAAAAATGATAAAATATTAAATAATAATATTTAATTAAAAATAATATTTTAATAAAAATAATATTTTAATAAAAATAATAAAATAATGCGGAAAAGGCAGTTTTCTGTAAAAGCTTTAGAAAGACAACTTTAAGCGCAGAATCTCATAATTACCTTCATAAAACACTTAGGGAGTGGTAAAAACATATTAGTGAGGCAAAGAAATAAAATATAAAAAGTTGAAGAAAAGATAAAAATCGAAGAAAAAGTCTGTAAAGTTTTAATGACAGAAAAATAGACAGAGACTAGTGAACGAACTAGGGTAACGTAGTTAGTCCTTGAATTGCGAATAGGGTTAGGTATTATGTGAAAAGTTAAACTATTTCAGTATAGACTTAATGAACCTATACTTGGGGCAGGCTAACTAATCATACCGAAATTTACATAAGCTTTAAATACATACGTTAAACAGAGAAAGCAGAATAAAGTAAAGAAGCGCAGAGAAAAGAACAAACAGAGCAGAATAAAGAGACAAAGCGAAGAAAGTAATATGATAAAGAGCAGAGGACCTATTGAGAGGTCATTTGTTGCATTAAGAAAACCTCAGAGATATCTATATGTTCATCTGCTGCATTGTGGCAGTCAAATAGATAATGGTGCAACCACTGAGAAACGCTTTCCTGCGGTACAGATCCATATTTTATTTCTGTAAGGCAGAGGGGTTATTTCCTGCTACAGAGTACCGTGACAACCTGTTCCATTTCTGTAGTGGCAGAGGGGTTATTTCCTGTATACAGAAGGTGTTTTGGCTTACATCCCTGCAGTGGCAGATGTGTTATTTCCTGCGTGCAGTGGACCATGTGGTGGCAGAAGGGTTATTTCCTGTACACAGGGGTATAGCCAACAGGAAAGCCATATCTGGCTGGTAATGCTGGGTTACGTCCGGAGCGGGTAAAAACCGACAAATGAGCTCATTACCTGCACTAGGACTAGACATGCATCATTCTTGTCTGCGCATTATTCTCTGTTGCATTCCTACTTGTGTTTGATCTATTTCTTTATGTTTGTTTGCTCGAGTGTTATGTCTGTGCTTTATTTTCTTATTCTTCTGCTTGTGTTCTGTTCTTTGTTTTTCTATCTATTTTTAACTTCTGTTTACTACATTACTGTATTCTATTATCCATCTGCAAATCGAAAACGAATAAATGAACGTAACTAACAACCCCGACCCTACTAAGAACTCCCCAGTTCCTACCCCTTCTCTCCCTTCCTCCCCCTCAGATGGAGACGGGCGTGATCTTCTATGAGTTCGAGGACCCTTACGTCTACGACATTCTGGTACATCACAGTTACTTCATCATGGGATTGGAGCCTCGCATTAGACGATATGCGTTACCTAATCGAGCTTTTCAACATCCTCTGTCTAGCCCACATTTTGACCCTGATGCTCCTTACGACTTTCCCTTATCCTGGTTACATCCTGACGCATCTGGACATCCTTTTCCTGATGATCCTGAGCACCCTATACCAGCTCAACCTTTGAATGAGGCGGTACCTGAGCCTATCATTCCTGATGAGCCTGAGTTAGCTGATGACTACGTACCTGTGATACCACCAGAGTGGGATTTTCCCCCTGAGCCGATCCCCGACTTTCCACAGCCTGATGAGTCGGCACTACCGGACGGTGGGGTAGCCCCTATATACGCAAACGAACCTGTGCTCACGAATGGTTTTGTACATAGTGACAGTAGTGCTTCTGGTGGATCTGAGGGTATAGCTGTAGCTGCAGACGATGAGGAGGAAGAGGATCCTGAGATAGAGATAGAGCAGGATGAGGAGATGGATGAGCCTCACCATGATTCTCCGAACGGCCACGTGTAGATATAGTTTGACTGCGGAAAGGGGCATTCTTTTGATGACACTCTAGTTTGACATTATCTGATAGTTAGTCTCTCACTTGTGTTAGTACACCCGAGAGCTAGGAGCTATATAGTGGTTAGGCTAGCCTGGGTGCCAGCTTAGTGGCTTTTTGTATGGGCCAGGCCCTGGGAGTGTCGTGTAAATATTAGCTACGTAGGATGACGAGGATGTAAACTGACTTGATCTTGTGTAAACGCTACATGTTTTGTTATAGTGTACATGTTTGGCTATGAAGGTATGTTTTGGGGTTTTTGGAATAAGGAACAAGAAATGTAAATGGCAAAAAAATTAACTAATAACTATGAAAGCTCTTGACAGGGTATGAGAACTAGAAGTCCTATCCTAGTAATTATCATCAATTGTGACAAGAATTGTCCATTGCTCCACTTAGTTAACCTCTAACTATGAAGGAAAGTCAAGTGGATATCAACTTGAGATCACAAGTACTAGCCAAATCATAATGAAAGACTAGCTTTAGTGACATTGAAGTCAACTAGCAACTTCCAATTATCAATCAACAAATGAGTTTGATAACTCAAGAGTCTCTAATTACTCAACTCAAGCCAAGAGATGAAAAATCTAACTCATGGCTAAAAGAAATATTTCCTCAAACACATAGAAGGCAACCAAAGTAAAATAACATAAATTGCAATAATTGAAGGAAACTATAACTACAAAAGCAAGAGATCAACAATAGAAACCAAAGTAATTATAAGAAGACAAGGAAATCATAAATTGCATTGAAAGGAAAAAGAGATCTACAAAAGAATTCGTAAACTAAAATTAACAATATAAAGGAACTACAAGAAGAGTAAAATGCTAGAACAAGTAAAGGTAAAAAGGAAAATTAAAACAAAATATAAAGTAGATCTAGATCTAAAACTAAGACTAAGAACCCTAATCTAGAGAAATGAAAGAGCCTCTCTCTCTAGAATTCTACATCTAAAACTACACTAACGTGTATGAATGATTTCCCCCTTGACTAGCTTAAATTCTACATGTAATAGGCTCAGAAATGAGTTGGATTTGGGCCTGGAAAGCTCAGAAAGTGACCCACGCGTACGTGTCGCTTGTCATTTTTGTTCTCATGCATACGCGTCATGTTACACGTACGCGTTGCCATGCGACTTCATATTCCATGCGTGCGCGTATGCCACGCGTGCGTGTCGATGTGTGCACTCCAAATCCCTAATTTTCCATGAGTTCTCCACTTTGCATGCTTTCCTCTACACTCCTTTGATCCATTCATAGCTGATGAGCGGATAATTTATACGCTTTTTGGCATTGTTTTTAGTATCTTTTTAGTAGGATCTAGTTACTTTTAGGGATGTTTTCATTAGTTTTTATGTTAAATTCATATTTCTGGACTTTACTATGAGTTTGTGTATTTTTCTGTGATTTCAGGTATTTTCTGGCTGAAATTGAGGGACTTGAGCAAAAATCAGATTCAGAGGTTGAAGAAGGATTGCTGATGCTGTTGGATTCTGACCTCCCTGCACTCAAAATGGATTTTTGGAGCTACAGAACTCAAAATGGCACGCTACCAATTTCGTTGGAAAGTAGACATCCAGGGCTTTCCAGAAATATATAATAGTCCATACTTTGGCCAAGTTTAGATGATGCAAACTGGCGTTCAACGCCAGCTCTCTGCCCAATTCTGGCGTCCAGCGCCAGAAAAGTATCCAAAACCAGAGTTGAACGCCCAAACTGGCACAAAAGCTGGCGTTCAACTCCATGAAGGACCTCTACACGTGCAACACTTAAAGCTCAGCCCAAGCACACACCAAGTGGGCCCCGGAAGTGGATTTATGCATCAATTACTTACTTCTGTAAACCCTAGTAGCTAGTTTATTATAAATAGGACATTTCACTATTGTATTTGACATCCTGGATCCTGGATTGTATTCTGATCCTGTGATCACGTTTTAGAGGGGCTGGCCATCTCGGCCATGCCTGGACCTTTCATTTATGTAATTTTAACGGTAGAGTTTCTACACTCCATAGATTAAGGTGCATAGCTCTGCTGTTCCTCAAAGATTAATGCAAAGTACTACTGTTTTCTATTCAATTCATCTTATTTCGCTTCTAAGATATTCATTCGCACTTCAACCTGAATGTGATGAACGTGACAATCATCATCATTCCTTATGAACGCGTGCCTGACAACCACTTCCGTTCTACCTTCGACTGAATGAGTATCTCTTAGATCTCTTAACCAGAATCTTCGTGGTGCAAGCTAGAATGATGGCGGCATTCAAGAGAATCCGGAAGGTCTAAACCTTGTCTTTGGTATTCCGAGTAGGATTCAATGATTGAATGACTGTGACGAGCTTCAAACTCGCGATTGCTGGGCGTAGTGACAGACGCAAAAGGATAGTAAATCCTATTACAGCATGATCGAGAACCGACAGATGAATAGCCGTGCCGTGACAGGGTGCGTTGACCATTTTCACTGAGAGGATAAGATGAAGCCATTGACAAGGGTGATGCCTCCAAACGATTAGCCGTGCCGTGACAGGGCATTTGGATCATTTTCCCGAGAGAAGACCGAAAGTAGCCATTGATAATGGTGATGTATCACATAAAGCCAGCCATGGAAAGGAGTAAGACTGATTGGATGAAGATAGCAGGAAAGCAGAGGTTCAGAGGAACGAAAAGCATCTCTATTCGCTTATCTGAAATTCTCACCAATGAACTACATAGGTATTTCTATCCTTTATTATTTATCTTTTAATTATCTAATCCAATCACATTTAACCCTACCTGACTGAGATTTGCAAGGTGACCATAGCCTGCTTCATACCAATAATCTCCGTGGGATTCGATCCTTACTCACGTAAGGTATTACTTGGACGACCCAGTGCACTTGCTGGTTAGTTGTGCGAAGTTGTGAACCATGGTATTGGCATCATGTTTTTGGCGCCATTACCAGGGAAAGAAAGAGCGATGAATTTTACATAATTAAAGTGTAATCACAATTTCTGCGCACCAATAGCCTTTTCAACCTGAATTCACTAACAAACATATCAAGGCATCTAATGGAATCAAAGGTGAATTAAAATTGGCAATTAAGGGCCTAAAAGCATGCTTTTACACTTAAGCACAAATTAGGAGAAAGTCATGAAACCATGCTATTTCATTGAATAAATGTGAGAAAAGTGGATAAAATCCCCTAAATTAAGCACAAGATAAACCCTAAAAATGGGGTTTATCAACCTCCCCACACTTAAACCAAGCATGTCCTCGTGCTAGAATCAAGAAAGAAACAAAGGGTATCAACATTTATTCAATGTAAACTAACTAAATGCAACTACCTATATGAATGCAATTACTTGGTCAAAACAAATCAATTTCCAAGAAAACATATATAAGCATAAGGGCTAAAGTAATAGCAATCAAATTAAATCCACAATTGAATTGAGTTATTAAAGATTTTTACAAACTTGCAAGAAAAGTAATGATCATAGGTGAAAACATGTAATTGAGCAATCAAACCCTCACTGGATGTGTATCCGCTCTAGTCGCTCAAGTGTTTGGGGTCGATTCACTCAATTCTCCCCTAATCATGCTTTCCAAGATTTATTTTTCATCTAACAATCAACAATTATTTCATGCATGCATACAAATATCATGAGGACTTTCCCAAAGGTTGTAATGAGGCTAGGGTCAAGGTAGGGTTATATATATAGTTAAGTGGACTAGAACTTGAATCATTAATTAACCTAAACTTTTCATCTAACCTATATAATAACCTATACAATTAAGTGCTAACCTAACTACCCATTCTTCACTTTTTCACACACTCATGCATTTTCCTTTCACTTCACAACACATATGCATTAATTTTTATTGAACTTTACTTTGGGGCATTTTGTCCCCTTTTGATTGTTTTTTTTATTTTTTCTTTCTTTTTCTACATATATATATATATATTTCTTTTTGTTTTTCTTTTGTTTCTTTTTCTTTTTCTTTTTGATGTAATTATATACATAGGTATCAATGCATATGGTTTAAACATTTAATTAGCACATGAGTATGCACCCAATTCTCAATATTTTCAACAAAATACAAAAACACCCTTTTACCTCAACCAATATCCCAAGTTTTCCCACACTTGAATGATACACACACTCACTAGCCTAAGCTAATCAAAGATCTAAATTAAGGACATTTATTATTTTTCGCTTTAAGGCTTGTAATGTGCTAAATTAAAGAACAAAGTGGGTTAATTGTAGGCTCAAAGTTGGCTAACAAAGGTTGATAAAAGGTAGGCTATTTGGGTAAGTGAGCTAAATGAAATGATGGCCTCAATCATATAAGTGCATGTATACAAGGAATAATGGACATATAGAATCAAACAAATCAAAGATTACAATCATGGAGAGAGAATAATCACACAAGAAGGAAAATAAGTGGTTATAAGATGTAACCATGCAATTAGGCTCAAAATCTCACAAGCTTGTGTTCTTAGCTCAAAAACATGATCCACAATGTATAGTTCAAGCAAGTTCAATGAAAAATTTTTCACCAAAATCAATTGGGATGTCAATGCCCTATTAAGAATGTTTTTCTTGGAGAATTTCATTATTTTAACTAAGCTTATTATGTATATAGGCAACTAAAAATCCTAAAAGACCTAAAAATGAAAAGCAAAAGTGTTGGGATTAGAAATTGCACCCAAAAATGCCAACTGGTCAGACGACCTCCCCACACTTAAAAATTTGCACCGTCCTCCGTGCATTCTAAGATGAGAAAGGGCCTAAGGCGACTTCCTAATTGCCATTTTTAGCTGGTAGGTCAACCGGTTACTGTATGTTCTTTTTATCGCTTCCATTTTTGCTTAAGGTGACTCATCCTGAAATTAGAAGGCAGGATAGTGAGAAAAGTAAATGCAAAAGCAAGGTAGCATATATTGTTGGAATGAGGTGATAATCACTAGAATGAATTGAGTGAATTAGTGTGACATTAGTGAAACAAGTGTGTGAGTCCTAATTTGGGCGCAGTTTAGAACACACGCACACTAGCATAAAGAGCTTTGTCACAATTTACAAAAGAAGTTTGCACTTCACTCATTCAAGTGTGCTTGAGATACTTCAAAAGACTTGTAGGTTAAGATAACTAAACAAGTAGTGAAAAAGCATAAAAGCACTCAAGCAATTAATCAGGCAATTGTGAAATTGGACAATGCATGGATATTGATTGATGCGTAAGTAACTTTAAAGAACAAAATGGAATATGAACTTATACATCAATCAATGACATATTTTGAAGTTGTTGCAACACCTAAGTGACATAGAAGTAGAACACATGGATGCTATGGAACTTAGGGAAAAGAAGATAGAAGTTAAACTCAATCACATAACAATCATGGTCCACAAAGCTTAGAAAGCTAAAAAATGTGTCACTAGGAACACTTTCGATCCAATTTTCACAATTCCAAAATCTCAATGCATGAAATAGGTGATGTGAATAAAGGTCAATTAACAAGAAGCACCACCTAGAAAAAAGAATGCATTGATAATCTACAATTGCCTAACAATAGATAACGAATGCATGGTAGCCAAAACATGCAATTCAAAAGAGTTAAGATTCTTTGAGGCAATGTAACATATACTTGGTATTCAAAAGTGCTAAGCATGAAGAGTTCAAAACCAGGTAACAATGTATATCTTCAACAAAGAGACCAACAATGAATACAATAATCGGCAGCAATAAACAGTAAGCAAGATTAATAATCCAATACTTATAATGAAAAAAAATAGAAAACTAAATGAAAATTTAACTAACTAAACAACTAACTAACTAACTAACTAAAAGAAATGGTTATAGATGGTGTTTGGTAGTGTTGGATGAGGGTTGAAGGGTGGAAAGAAAAGAATAGAAGAGAGAAGAAGGAAAGAAATGGAAAGAAGAGAAGAAAAGAAAAGAGTGAAATAGGGCAATCCACGCGTACGCGTGGTGTGACGCGTAAGCGTGGATGGGTGAAATAGCGTGGATGGGTGAAATGGCAGCGACGCGTACGCATGCGTGGTGGGTTATTCAAAGAGGCGACGCGTATGTGTAGGTCACGCGTACGCGTGGGTGGATTTTGTGCTAAAGGCACAATTCCAACCCAAAACTCGCACAACTCTCGGGTTTATGTATAGGAGGTGAAAATTTTGAATCAACGCGTACGCGTGGGTGATGCGTATGCGTGGATGCTCGAAAAGCTTGGGGTTACGCGTACGCGTAAGTGACGCGTGCGCGTGGGTTGATGCTCTATTTTTCAAAAGTTTTCCAAGTTCTTGCGCCAAACCAAGCATTCCAAACCTCCAAGCAGTTACCAAAACACCATAAAACCTTATTCAACATGCTAAACTACCAAATAAACTCAACAAACTAAATAAAATATGAAATCAAACTAAATTCTACCAATATTTACGAAAGAGAAAAATGAAAAGATGTTTCCACGGTGGGGTGTCTCCTGCCTAGTACTTTTATTTTAAGTCCTTAAGTTGGACATTTGGGAAGCTCTCATCAAGGTGGCTTGTGCTTGAATCCATCTTTGAACATCCACGAATGCTTGGACTTCCAATAAGCTCTATTCTTCAAAATTAAAAAGTCCAAGATTTGATGGAGTTCTTCACAAACTAAGGGCTCCCAAATTTGATCCTCATGTATTCCCGGATCCCAAATCTTGTTTCTACACCCATCTTCAAATTGATCATCATTATTCTATTTGGGTGCCATAATCTTGGAATTCTCACTCAAGCAGTCAAACATCATCCTAGACCCAAGCAATCTAGTTCTATACGAAACCTTGCAATCAAACTTTGAACATGCAACCATAATGGACCTAGAATAATGTTTCCAACCACTAACCATCTCCCTTTTGCTCGTCAATCCACAAATATTTCTAAGTTGACCATCTGTTTCAAGCAAATCATATTCAAGTGGAATAATAAAGCTTAAGGGTAAGGGATTTACCCACTTGAATGAAGGAATGGATGGTGATGGCTTGGGGAGAGGTGTTTCCAATGTCCTTGCAATCTCTAATCCCTTGTGTTCTTCCTTGGTTACCTTCACCTCTTCATAAACTTCTTCAATTTCAATCCTTTATTCATCAATTTCATCTAACTCTTCTCTATCACTCAATTTATAAATAGGAGGACAAGGGAAATCTACCTCCGCATTGCTTTCTATCTTATCGGGAGAAGGTTCTTCAAACTCAAAGGATTCACCACCAAGAAGGCTTAATGCATGATCTTCATCACCAAGGAACGCAATTCTTGCTTTATTCCCTCCAAGTCTTCATTCAAAAATTATTCTGGAGGTTATGCATCAAATTTAATCTTCTTTGAGGAATTTTCCATGACTCTAGGTTCCCATGGAGGTTCCACATCTCCTAAGTCTTCAACCACTTCTTCCTCTTCTTCAACAATCATAGGTTCCTCCAATTGTTCTAAAACAAAGTAGCATTCCTCATTATCTATCGGAGTTTCCAATCTCTCCTTCATGCTATACTCTTCAAGTGATTCTCCACATGTGGCCATGGGAGTGCTTTGAATACTTGAGTATCGGGAGACTAAAGTGTGTACTACCTTGGTCAAGATAATCACATACTCTAGTGCACTCCTTTGCATATTATTTTTCTTTCAATTTAGCTTACTTCTTCTCCAAGATATACTCTTGTACTTAATTCAGTTAAGTCAGAATGAAGGGGTGACCCATGACAATCACCCGCTATCTTCATTACTCACTTAGCCAAGATCCGCGTGCCTAACAACTGCAAGCGGCCTACATGATGTTCAACGTAGTCATTGGACGACAGCCGGAGTATATTCTCTTGGGTCTCTAATCCACGGACCAAGTCCGGAGGTTAGAACCTTCGTGGTATAGGCTAGAACCATTGACAGCATTCCTGAGATCCGAAAAGTCTAAACCTTGTCTGTGGTATTCCGAGTAGGATCTAGGAAGGGATGACTATGAAGAGCTTCAAACTTGTGAATGTTGGGCGCAGTGACAGTGTGCAAAAGGATAGAGAGATCCTATTCCGATACTAGTGAGAACAGACAGATGATTTGCCGTGCGATAGCTGTACCTGGTATTTTTCATCTGAGACGAGAAATCTGACAGTTGATTAGCCGTGCAGATATCGTACCTGGTATTTTTCATCTGAGAGGATCATACAGCTTGCCATGAAAGGGAGCACACATGATTGGAAGAAGGCAATAGGAAAGCAGAAGTTCAGAAGCAACAAAGCATCTCCAAACGCTTACCTGAAATCCCACCAATGAATTACATAAGTAACTTTATTTTATTTTATGTTTTATTTAACTTTTAATTATCAAAACCTTATAACCATTTGAATCCGCCTGGCTGAGATTTACAAGGATGACCATAGCTTGCTTCAAGCCGACAGTCTCCGTGGGATCGACCCTTACTCACGTAAGGTATTACTTGGACGACCCAGTGCACTTGCTGGTTAGTTGTGCGAAGTAGTGAAAAGTGTGAATCACAATTTCCCACACCATATTTTTGGCGCCGTTGCTGGAGATTGTTCGAGTTTGGACAACTAACGATTCATCTTGTTGCTTAGATTAGGTAATTTTATTTTATGTTTAAGCTTTTTATTTTTATTTTCGAAAAATTCAAAAAAAAATGTGTTCTTCAAAATTTTTAAGAATAAATTCTAGAGCTTCATGAGATATGTTGAAATCTGGCTGGCTGTTAAGTCATGTCTAATCTTTTGGACTGAGGTTTCCATTTTCCATTGTAAAAAGGACATGCTTGTATGTGTTATGTTAAAGCTTGGCTGGCGATTTGGCCATGTCTAATTCTTTTGGACCGGAGCTTTAGAATAACATTGCATGAGCCTTTGGATTCTCAATTAAAATTCTATGCTGAAGCTTGGCTGGCCATTGGCCATGTCTAATCTTTTGGACCGAAGCTTTAGACTAACATTACAGGAATCCTGGAATTCTTATTAGAAATTTTGAATTTCTTTATTTCTTTTTCCAAAAAATTTTCAAAAAATATAACAAAAAAAATTTTAATAAAACCTTAAAAACCAAAAAAAAAAAATTATTTTCGAAAATTCATCATGTGTTCTTCATGATCTTCAAGTTGTTCTTGATGATTTTCCTTGTTTGATCTTTAAATTTCCTTGTTTTATGTCCTTTCTTGTTTTTCTTGTGCATTTTCGAATTCATAGTGTCTAAACATTAAAAATTTCTAAGTTTGGTGTCATGCATGTCTTTCTTTTCTTAAAAATTTTCAAAAATATGTTCTTGATGTTCATCATGATCTTCAAAGTGTTCTTGGTGTTCATCTTGACATTCAAAGTGTTCTTGCATGCATTATTTCTCTTCTTAAATTTCGAATTCTAACTTCTAATTAAAATAAAAACAAAAATATTTTTCTTTTTTATTTAATATTCGAATACTCTCTCTCTCTCATCTTTTTCTATTTATTTTATTTATTTACTAACACTTCTCTTCCTCTTATAATTCGAACCCTCTCCCTCTCTCTGTGTTCGAATTCTTCTCATTCTATCTCTACCTCATTCTTCTATTCTTCTACTCACATAAAGCAATCTCTATACTGTGACATAGAGGATTCCTCTTCTTTTCTGTTCTCTTATTTTTCATATGAGCAGGAACAAGGATAAGAACATTCTTGTTGAAGCTGATCCTGAACCTGAAAGGACTCTGAAGAGGAAGCTAAGAGAAGCTAAAGCACAACACTCTGGAGAGGACCTTACAGAAATTTTCAAAAAAGAAGAAGACATGGCCGAACCCAATAACAATGGTGGAGATGTAAGGAAGATGCTTGGTGACTTTACTACACCCACTTCTGACTTCTATGGAAGAAGCATCTCAATTCCTGCAATTGGAGCAAACAACTTTGAGCTTAAGCCTCAATTAATTTCTTTGATGCAGCAGAATTGCAAGTTTCATGGACTTCCATTGGAAGATCCTCATCAGTTCTTAGCTGAATTCTTGTAAATCTATGACACTATTAAGACCAATGGGGTTAATCCTGAGGTGTACAGACTTATGCTTTTCCCTTTTGCTGTAAGAGACAAAGCTAGGATATAGTTGGACTCACAACCTAAAGAAAACCTAAACTCTTGGGAAAAGTTGGTAAATGCTTTCTTGGCCAAATTTTTTACACCTCAAAAGAAGAGCAAGCTTAGAGTGGAAGTCCAAACCTTCAGAAAGAAAGAAGGTGAATCCCTCTATGAAGCTTGGGAAAGATACAAGCAATTGATCAGAAGGTATCCTTCGGACATGCTTTCAGAATGGAGCACCTTATGTATATTCTATGATAGTCTGTCTAAATTGTCCAAGATGTCATTGGACCACTCTGCTGGTGGATCTCTTCATCTAAAGAAAACCCCTGCAGAAGCCCAGGAACTCATTGAAATGGTTGCAAATAACCAGTTCATGTACACTTCTGAAAGAAATCCTGTGAATAATGGGATAACTCAGAAGAAAGGAGTTCTTGAGATTGATACTTTGAACGCCATAATGGCTCAGAACAAAATATTGACTCAGCAAGTCAATATGATTTTTCAGAGTCTAACTGGAATGCAAGCTGCATCCGGTAGTACTAAAGAAGCCTCCTTTGAAGGAGAAGCTTATGGCCCTGAGAATCCTGGAATGGAAGAGGTAAATTACATGGGAGAATCCTATGGAAATATTTACAATCCTTCATGGAGGAATCATGCTAATCTCTCATGGAAGGTTCAATAGAAGGCTAATCAAGGCTTCAATAATAATAATGGTGGGAGAAATAGGTTTGGCAATAGCAAGCCTTTCCCATCATCTTCTCAGCAACAGACAGAGAATTCTAAGCAGAGCCTCTCTGACTTAGCAACTATAGCCTCTGATCTATCTAAGACCACTCTCAGTTTCATGATTGAAACAAGGTCCTCCATCAAAAATTTAGAGGAACAAGTGTATCCGCTGAGTAAAAGAGTTACTGAAATCCCACCTAGTACTCTCCCAAGTAATACAGAAGAGAATCTAAAGAGAGAGTGCAAGGCCATCAATATACCCAAAGTGGCCGAACCTATAGAGGAAAAAGAGGCAGTGATTTCCAGTGAGAAAAACCTCAATGGATGTCCACTAACCCCCAAGGAGTTCCCTAATGAGGAACCAAAGGAATCTGAGGCTCATAAAGAGACCATAGAGATTCCACTGAACTTACTGTTGCCATTCATGAGCTCTGATGAGTATTCTTCCTCTGAAGAGGATGAAGATATTGTTGAAGAGCAAGTTGCCCTGTATCTTGGAGCAATCATGAAACTAAATGCCAAGTTATTTGGTAATGAGACATGGGAGGATGAACCTCCATTGCTCATCAATGAACTGAATGCTTTGGTTCAACTAAAATTACCTCAGAAGAAACCGGATCCTGGAAAGTTCTTAATACCCTGTACCATGGGCGCCATGACCTTTGAGAAGGCTCTGTGTGTCCTGGGGTCAGGTATAAACCTCATGCCAATCTCTGTAATGGAGAAACTAGGGATCTTTGAGGTACAAGCTACAAGATTCTCACTAGAATTAGCAGACAAATCAAGGAAACAGACGTATGGATTTGTAGAGGATGTCTTAGTGAAGGTTGAAGGCCTGTACATCCCTGCTGATTTCATAATCCTAGACACTGGAAAGGAAGAGGATGAATCCATTTTCCTTGGAAGACTATTCCTAGCCACATCAAAAGCTGTGATTAATGTGGACAGAGGAGAGTTAGTCCTTCAATTGAATGAGGACTACCTTGTGTGTAAGGCTCAAGGATCTTCTTCTGTAACCATGGAGAGGAAGCATGAAAAGCTTCTCTCAATACAGAGTCGAACAGAGCCCCCACACTCAACTTCTAAGTTTGGTGTTGGGAGGCCACCATTAAGCTCTGAGTCTTTGTGAAGCTCTCTAAGGGCTCACTGTCAAGCTATTGACATTAAAGAAGCGCTTATTGAGAGGCAACCCAATGTTATTTAATTATATTTATTTGTTTTCCATTGTTATCTTATGTTTTCTTTAGGTTGATGATCATGTGAAGTCACAAAAACAAATGCAGAATTAAAGCAAAATCAAAATAGCATTAAAAACAGCACACCTTGGAGGACAGGCTTACTGGCGTTTAAACGCCAATAAGGATAGTAGAATGGGCGTTTAACGCCCAGTCTGGCAGCATTCTGGGCGTTAAATGCCAGAATTGGCAGCCAGACTTGCGTTTAATGCCAGAAAAGGGTGTCTGACATCTGGCTGGCGTTAAATCCAGAATTGGCAGACAGACTGGCGTTTAACGCCAGAAAAGGGTGTCTGATGGGCGTTAAACGCTAGAAAAGGGTATCAACCTGGCGTTTAACGCCAGAAAAGGTAGCAGAGTTGGCGTTAAATGCCAGAAATGGCACACAGAGGGTGTTTAAATGCCAGAAAGGTACAGGGAGCAGAATTTCTTGACACCTCAGGATCTGTGGATCCCACAGGATTCCCACCTACCCCAACTCACTCTGTCACCTCTTCACACCTCTCCAAAAAACTCTTCCCCAAATACCCTTCACCAATCACATTAACACCTCTTCCCCAAACACCATTCACCTATCAAATCCTACTCTCTTCCCCACAATCTCTTCACCACTCACATCTATCCATCATAAAACCCCACCTACCTCACCATTCAAATTCAAACCATTTCCCTCCAAACCCAACCCCCTCTTACATGAATTCCCTCTCCCTTTTACCCTATAAATATCCCTCCTCACCACCTTCAATTTCACACATCATACACACTTAAAACCCCTTGGCCAAATCCATCACCCCCCTCTATGTCCTCCTTTTCTTCTTCTTCTCCTCATTCTTTCTTCTTTTGCTCGGGGATGAGCAAAGCTTTAAAGTTTGGTAGGGGAAAAAGCTCTGGTTTTTATTTTCCCATAACCATTAATGGCACCTAAGGCCGGAAAAACCACTAGAAGGAGGAAAGGGAAGACAATTTCTTCCAACTCCGAGTCATGGGAGATGGAGAGATTCATCACAAAAGCCCATCACTAGAAAGAGGATGGAGCAAACAAGAGAGTCCACTCATAGACCTCAATAAGAGCATGAGGAAGTCCCTCATCAAGAAATCCCTGAAATGCCTCAAGGGATGCATTTTCCTCCACACAACTATTGGGTGCAACTCAACACCTCTTTAGGAGAGCTGAGTTCCACATGGAACAACTAAGAATGGAGCACCAAGAACACTCTATCATCCTCCATGAAATCAGAGAGGACCAAAAGGCCATGAGAGAGGATTAACAAAGACAAGGAAGAGATATTGAGGAGCTAAAGCACTCCATAAGATCTTCAAGAGGAAGAACTAGCCGCCATCACTAAGGTGGACCCGTTCTTTAATTTCCTTGTTCTTATTTTTCCGTTTTTTGATTTTTATGCTTTATGTTTTATCTATGTTTGTGTCTTTATTACATGATCATTAGTGTTTAGTATCTATGTCTTAAAGCTATGAATGTCCTATGAATCCTTCACCTTACTTAAATGAAAAATGTTTTCTGAAAAAGAAAAAGAAGTACATGAATTTTGAATTTTACCTTGAAAATAATCTAATTATTTTGATGTGGTGGCAATACTTTTTGTTTTCTGAATGAATGCTTGAGCAGTGCATATTTTTTATAGTGAAGTTTATGAATGTTAAAATTGTTGGCTCTTGAAAGAATAATGAAAAAGGAGAAATGTTATTGATAATCTGAAAAATCATAAAATTGATTCTTGAAGAAAGAAAAAATAGTGAAAAACAAAAGCTTGCGGGAAAAAAAAAGAGAGAAAAAATGGAGAAAAAATAAAGAAAAAGAAAGAAAAAGAAAAAGAAAGCAGAAAAAGCCAATAACCCTTTAAACCAAAAGGCTAGGGTAAAAAGGATCCAAGGCTTTGAGCATTAATGGATAGAAGGGCCCAAAGGAATAAAATCCTGGCCTAAGTGGCTAAATCAAGCTGTCCCTAACCATGTGCTTATGGCGTGAAGGTGTCAAGTGAAAAGCTTGAGACTGAGCGGTTAAAGTCGTGGTCCAAAGCAAAAAGAGTGTGCTTAAGAGCTCTGGGCACCTCTAACTGGGGAGTCTAGCAAAGCTAAGTCACAATCTGAAAACGTTCACCCAGTTATGTGTCTGTGGCATTTATGTATCCAGTGGTAATACTGGAAAACAAAATGCTTAGGGTCACGGCCAAGACTCATAAAGTAGCTGTGTTCAATAATCAACATACTGAACTAGGAGAATCAATAACACTATCTGAATTATGAGTTCCTATGGATGCCAATCATTTTGAACTTCAAAGGATAAAGTGAGATGCCAAAACTGCTCAGAAGCAAAAAGACCACTAGTCCCGCTCATCTAATTGGAAATGAGCTATTTTGGTGTTGTGATGAGTGGATAATTTATACCCTTTTTGGCATTGTTTTTACATAGTTTTTAGTATAATTTAGTTACTTTTTATTATATTTTTATTAGTTTTTATTCAAAAATCACATTTCTGGACTTTACTTTGAGTTTGTATGTTTTTTTGTAATTTCAGGTATTTTCAGGCTGAAATTGAGGGACCTGAGCAAAAATCTGATTCAGAGGCTTAAAAAGGACTGCAGATGCTGTTGGATTCTGACCCTCCTGCACTCGAAGTGGATTTTCTGGAGAAAAAGAAGCCCAATTGGCGCGCTCTCAAAAACTTTCTTGCGTTGCCACCAAAACTGGAGTTAAACGCCCAAACTTGCACCCAAGCTGGTCTTTCACTCCAAGAACAGCCTATGCACGTTAAAGCTTCAATGCTCAGCCCAAGCACACACCAAGTGGGCCCTGGAAGTGGATTTCTGCACTATCTGCACTTAGTTACTTACTTTCTGTAAACCCTAATAACTAGTTTAATATAAACATCACTTTTTTACTATTGTATTCGCAGGCTATCATAGACTATCATACTTTGAACCTCTTTGAAGAGGTTGGCCATTCGGCCATGCCTAGACCTCTTTTCACTTATGTATTTTCTACGGTGGAGTTTCTACACCCCATAGATTAAGGTGTGGAGCTCTGTTGTTCTTCATGAATTAATGCACATACTATTGTTTTTCTTTCAATTCACGCTTACTTCTTCTCCAAGATATACTCTTGTACTTAATTCAGTTAAGTCAGAATGAAGGGGTGACTCATGACAATCACCCACTATCTTCATTACTCGCTTAGCTAAGATTCGCGTGCTTGACAACCACAAGTGGCCTACATGATGTTCAATGTAGTCATTGGACGACAGCCGGAGTATATTCTCTTGGGTCTCTAATCCACGGACCAAGTCCGGAGGTTAGAACCTTCGTGGTATAGGCTAGAACCATTGGCAGCATTCCTGAGATCCGAAAAGTCTAAACCTTATCTGTGGTATTCCGAGTAGGATTTGGGAAGGGATGACTGTGAAGCGCTTCAAACTTGCGAATGTTGGGCGCAGTAACAGTGTGCAAAAGGATAGAGAGATCCTATTCTGACGCTAGTGAGAACCGACAGATGATTAGCCATGCGGTAGCTATACCTGGTATTTTTCATTCGAGACGAGAAATCCGACAGTTGATTAGCCATGCAGATATCGTACCTGGTACTTTTTATCCGAGAGAATCATACAGCTTGCCATGGAAGGGAGCATGCATGATTGGAAGAAGGCAATAGGAAAGCAGAAGTTCAGAAGCAACAAAGCATCTCCAAATGCTTATCTAAAATTCCCACCAATGAATTACATAAGTAACTTGATGAGTTTGGAAAACTCTTGTTTAAATTTGATGATGAACAAACATTATTAAAATATTTAATTACAAAATTATTAATTTAATCTTAATTCATATTTGCTTAATTAATAATTTTGTTGTGCAGATTTCATCTTGGGCCGGAAAATAAAATGTTGCAAGCCCAAATTAAAAATCAGCTGAACCATATGTTTCCTATCAAATGGCTGAATTAATTATTGGGCCAAATTCAATGTTATTAGCCCATATCTAGTTTTGATGAATGCTTCCTATGCTTGATCCGTTACAAAATTTATCAGGAAAGTAAATGTTGACTATTGGGCCAGAATTTAAATATTATCATTAAGCCCAAGTTGTTTTGCATGCATGGTCCGAAAGAAAATTAGAATTGGGAAACAATGATGAAAACCCAACTCATTGAATCTGGTTGCATGCTTCCAACGGACTTCACATTCTTAACTTGTAATGGAATTCAAATTTTATCAAGTAAGGTTAATGCAGTCCTTGGAAATATGAAAGAGAAAAAGTCAAGTGATTTGATGGCAATCAATAGTAGCCTACACGCTACAACACAAAGCATGGAGAAGTGCATCTAATTAATTTATCTTTCATAACACTCATAGCTTTGTTTTTATTTTCTCTTTCTTCTCTCTCTCTCTTAGTGCTTCTCTTCTTCGGTTATTACACAGGAAACAAAGGCAGCCATGAAAGCAAAAATAAGCTACCAAAAGGAAGGAAGAGCAAGCCTAAAGACCATCACAATGATGGCAAGAAAACATACTAATATAAAAATGAGCTGTGGCTAAGATACTTACCAAATGTGGTCAGATTTGGTGAGGTTATCTTGAGCTTTGCATGCTCAAAAAGGAAGAAGAAGATCTCGGCCAGCAAGGGAGATTCTTGAAGCATGGCTTGTCTTTGATTCTGCTCAACCACCACAGGGAGTAGCTAGAGTGGCGAAGTGATGGTTGAAGGCAGAGATTGAAGCAGATGAAGTCATCATCATCATGAAGCATCTAGGGCCAGAATTTCATCTTGGAGAGCAAGCCAAGGATGGAGAGCTCGGATTGATGAAGGGTGATGATCAAGAAAGGACTAGAGGTAATTGCATGTTGGGTTTTGCATGGTTATCTCTTCTCTCTCTATGTGGCCGAACCGGTTTTGTTGAAGGAGGAAGAAGTTGGTTCGGTTTTGGCTTCAATAAGTGGAGGCTCCCCTCTTCTATAATAAGGGTGGACAGCCACTGTTTGAAGCAAGGAGAAAATTTGAGAGTGCAAGGCACAGAGTTCTCAGAGCTACCTGAGCTAACAGTTTTCTCTTCTCCTTCAATGTATTCTGTTTTGTATTTTTCTGTTTAATTTTGTCATGTCTTGAGTCTCATGGTAAAAGGCAAACAGTGAGGTTTGTAATGAAAAAGCCATAGAGCGGAAAAAGGCAGAGAGTGCAAAATTAAAAGAAAAAGCCATAGATGTCTTAGAGTTCCTTTGTTCATCTATGTTGTGTTTCATGATTCTGTGGGAATCCCCTTGTAAGTTGGGTTAACACTTTACAAGTTGTAATCAGATTGATTATAGTGAAATTCCATTATGTTTGTGATGGAGACTGGATGTAGGCTGCACTGCACTTAGCAGCTGAACCAGGATATATCTGGGTGTAATCTTTCCTCTCTCCAACTCCATTTCTGTTTTATACTACACAGGAGCAAAAATCAAAATGTCTCGTGACAAGTGACGAGCAAAATCAAAAAGTCTCGTGTCCAGAGACGAGCTAAAACAGAAAAGTCTCCTCTGAGTTCAGCAAGTGTCAGCAACATAAAAAGGGGCCTAAGATTCAACCCCCCCTTCTCTTAGCCACTGAAACCATCAATTGGTATCAGAGCTTGGTCTCAAAGAGATCAAGCTTTGCAGCTTGGAGTAAAGATCCTCATGGCAGAAAACAGTGGCGCAAATGTGGTGTCCTATAATCTAACTGAAGGTCAATCAAGCAACAAACCTCCTCTTTTCAATGGGAAAAACTATACCTATTGGAAGGAGAGGATGAAGATATTCGTACAAGCAGTGGATTACAGACTTTGGAAGATTATTCTCGAAGGGCCTCAATTTCCAACTATCATAAGTGCAGAAGGAGTTGTTTCTCTCAAACCAGAAGCAAGATGGACCGAGGAAGATAGGAAGAAGGTGGAGTTAAATGCCAAGGCAATAAATCTGCTCAATTGTGCTATCAGCTTCGAGGAGTACCGACAGGTATCAAGATGCACAACGGCAAAGGAAATCTGGGACAAGTTGCAAATCACCCATGAAGGAACCACCATTGTCAAGAAGACTCGGACAGATATGCTAAATAGAGAATATGAAATGTTTGCAATGAAGGAAGGAGAGTCCATTGATGAACTGTTCGAACGGTTCAATGGTATCATTGTTGGCTTAGATGCTCTGGGAATTACACATTCTGATTCTGTACTAGTGAGGAGAGTGTTGAGATGTCTCACAAAAGAGTGGGAAACTAAAGCTTTAATTATTTCTGAGAGCAGTAGCTTAGACTCCATAACTCTTGATGATTTGAGAGGAAATCTTCTTGCTTTTGAAAATACCTATTTGAAAAAAGATACAAAAAAGAAAGGAATTGCATTTTCTTCTGTGACTAACCCTCTGGATGATGAATCCAGTGATAACTCTTCTGAAAATGAGTTTGTTTTATTTGCAAAAAAATTCAGGAAAATGGCTAAGCTCAAAGGCAAAGGCAGCAGCACAAGGAGAGTAAAGAAAGACCTTAGCAAGGTAACTTCCTATAATTGCAAGGAAATGGGGCATTTCAAATCTGATTGTCCCAAGCTGAAGAAGGAGGAAAAACCGAAAAGAGGAAAGAAGAAAGGACTGATGGCCACATGGGAAGACCTGGAGAATGACTCTGATGATGATGATGAAGAAACCGAGACCAAGTCACAGACATGTCTCATGGAAGACCACATAGATCAGGTAGTCTTTCATAACCCTAACACTGAAGATCTCCATCTTATGATAGACCACCTTTCTGAAAAAATAAGATGTTTTCTGCTGGAAAATCAAGAACTTGAATAGCAAATTACCATTCTTAAGGCCGAAAACAGTTTTCTAAAAGAAAAAGTGAGAGAGGCTGAAACTGCTTGTGATCTTGTTGAAGAAAATAAGCAGTTAAGAGCCCAAGTTAGGAGCTGTGAAAGTAACCATTGTGTTCTTGCATATGTGGACTGTTTTAAGCAAAATGAAGAGTTGCTTAAAGAGGTTAAAAGACTTAAGGAAGACTTGGCCAAGTTTACACAAAGTTCCGAAAGTTTAAATCACATCTTGGCTAGTCAAAAACCTCTTTATGATAAGGCTGGGTTGGGGTTTTATAAATCTAAAAATTCATATTTTGAAAATATTGCTTCATCTTCTAATGACACAAGATTTCAAGATCCCACCTACTTTAACAAAAATGCAACTCCAAGGTTTTGTAGACTATGCAATCGGAATGGACAATTTCCCATTCAATGCTTTTTCGGTGAAAGAATGGTTGGTGACAAGGTTTATAAAATTGTTTTTTATTACAATGGCTTAGGACATAGAAGATGGTTTAACGTAAAAGGATCCAAAAAGATTTGGATACTTAAGGTTACTTAAGCATTGTTTTGTAGGTGTGCCTAGCATCCAAAAGGAAGGAAAATGTGTGGTATATGGACAGCGGATGCTCTAGGCATATGACCGGAAAGGCAACCTTCTTCATAAAGCTTGATGACTATGATGGAGGACTTGTCACTTTCGGTGATGATGCAAAAGGAAAAATTGTGGCTGTTGGGAAAGTTGGTAAAAACTTTTCTTCTTGTATAAATGATGTTCTCCTTGTACATGGCTTGAAACATAACTTGCTTAGTGTTAGTCAACTTTGTGATTTGGGTTTTGAAGTTATCTTTAAGAAATTTGTTTGTTTAGTTGTGTGTGAAAAAACTGGGAATGTTCTTCTTGAAGCTAAAAGATGTAACAATGTGTATGGATTAACTCTTGAGGATTTAAAAGAACAAAATGTAACATGCTTCACATCTTTTGAATCTGAAAAATGGCTTTGGCATAGAAAGTTGGGACATGCTAGCATGTATCAAATTTCTAAGCTAGTCAAAAGAAATTTGGTTAGAGGAATCCCAAACATCAAGTTTGATAAGGATCTTACTTGTGACGCTTGTCAATTAGGCAAACAAGTAAAATCCTCTTTTAAATCAAAAGATGGAATCTCAACCAAAAGGCCATTGGAAATGTTACATATTGATCTTTTTGGTCCTACTAGAACTCAAAGTTTAGGAGGTAAACATTATGGTCTTGTGGTGGTAGATGATTACTCTAGATTTGGTTGGGTACTTTTCCTTACTCATAAGAATGATGCCTTTCATGCTTTTTCCACCCTTTGTAAGAAAATTCAAAATGAAAAGGATTTGAAAATTGCCCATTTGAGAAGTGATCATGGAAGAGAATTTGAAAATCAAGATTTTGAAAAATTCTGTGATGACTTAGGGATTTCTCATAACTTTTCGTGTCCTAGAACCCCCCAACAAAATGGGGTGGTTGAAAGAAGGAATAGAAGCCTTCAAGAAATGACTAGGGCTATATTATGTGAGAATGAAATTCCTAAATTCTTATGGGCTGAGGCTGTGAACACAGCATGTTATATTTTGAATAGAACAATCATTAGAAAAGGGTTAAAGAAAACGCCTTATGAGCTATGGAAAGGAACCCCTCCAAATCTTAAGTACTTTCATGTTTTTGGATGCAAATGTTTTGTGCTTAACAATAAGGAAAATCTTGGAAAATTTGATCCAAAATCATATGAAGGAATATTTGTTGGATATTCCACCACAAGCAAGGCCTATAGAGTTTATCTCAAGGAACATAGGACAATAGAGGAATCCATACATGTTTCTTTTTGTGATTCTAACTTAATTCCCAGTATTGTGAAGGATATTGATTCAGATTGTGAAGAGGATGGAACAAGCAAAGAAAATCCGAAATCTGTCCAGAATGAAGAATCTGTCAGCCCGATTCTGTCTCGTCAGATTGAAGGAGAAACTTCCATTCTATCTCCTGAGCAGACACGAGAAAATGAAACAGTAAGACCATCAGAAGCTCATCAAAGTTCAACACCTGGCCAAAAACCTAGAGAATGGAAGTCTATGAGGGGTTATCCTCATGACTTCATCATTGGTGATCCCTCTCATGGTGTAACAACAAGATCCTCCACCAAAAGGCAAACCGAACCTAGCAACTTTGCTCTCTTGTCACAAATGGAGCCCAACAATGTCAAACAAGCTCTTGAAGATCCATCATGGGTCAAGGCCATGCAAGAGGAACTAGCTCAATTTGAAAAGAATAAGGTTTGGACATTAGTACCTTATTCGGATGATATGAAGGTAACGGGTACTAAGTGGGTCTTTAAAAATAAACTTGGTGAGGATGGACAAGTTGTTCGTAACAAGGCTAGATTAGTGGCCCAAGGTTATGATCAAGAAGAGGGTATAGATTTTGATGAGTCTTTTGCTCCGGTAGCTAGAATGGAAGCAATTCGGTTGCTTCTGGCCTATGCCGCCCATAAAGGTTTCAAAATGTTTCAAATGGATGTTAAGTGTGCTTTCCTTAATGGCTTTATTGATAGAGAAGTGTATGTGGCACAACCCCCCGGTTTTGAACATAAAGAGTTTCCAAATCATGTTTTTAAATTATCTAAGGCTCTTTATGGGCTTAGACAAGCTCCAAGAGCTTGGTATGAAAGGCTTAGTGCCTTCTTGTTGGAAAATGAATTTCAAAGGGGTACCACCGACACTACTTTATTCATTAAAGCATCTAATGATGATATACTTCTTGTTCAAGTTTATGTTGATGACATTGTATTTGGTTCGGCCAATATTTCCTTGTGTGAAGAGTTTGGAAAACTCATGACTAGTGAGTTTGAAATGAGCTTAATGGGAGAGCTTACTTTCTTTCTTGGCCTCCAAATTAAACAAACTCCTAGTGGTACTTTTATTTACCAAGGAAAATATGCAAAAGAACTTATTAAAAAGTTTGGCCTAGAAAATTCATAAGCAATGGGCACTCCAATGCATCCTAATACAAAACTTGAAAAGGATGACGATGGCCAAGATGTGGATGAAACAAGGTATAGAGGAATGATAGGTTCACTTATGTACCTTACCTCCTCTAGACCGGATATTGTTCAAAGTGTGGGTGTATGTTCAAGATTTCAATCTCACCCAAAAGAATCCCATCTTACGGCTGTTAAACGCATCATTAGATACATTAAGGGAACTTGTGATTATGGCTTGTGGTATCCTAAATCTGATGAATTTTGTGCAGTAGGGTTTTGTGATGCAGATTATGCGGGAGATAGAGTGGATAGAAGAAGCACGTCCGGCATGTGTTGCTTCCTTGGAAGCTCACTCAACATGTGGTCAAGCAAGAAACAAGCCACAGTGGCTTTATCCACCGCTGAAGCAGAATATATTTCCGCATCTGCATGTTGCACTCAATTAATTTGGTTAAAAACACAATTGGAAGATTACAAATTAAAAATCAATAGTATACCCCTATTTTGTGATAATATGAGTGCAATAAATATTTCAAAAAATCCTGTTTTGCACTCAAGAACCAAGCACATTGAGATAAAGTATCATTTTATTAGGGAACATGTGCAAAAGTGTACTATTGATATTCAATTTGTAAAATCAGAAGACCAAATTGCTGATATTTTTACAAAACCCCTCTGTGAAGACAGATTCTGTACCTTGAGAAAAAGCTTGGGAATGTTTGATTTAAGTTTCATTGAAAATTTGTGAATATTTGACTCTGCTCAGTTTTTGCTCGTAGGTTTGGACGAGAAACAATAAATGGCAGAATGGAAGAGCTGTGGTCAAGGGGGAGGCAACGCAGAATTCGAATTTTATGGGCCCCACCAAAAATTCCTTGACCCCACCATGACAGTTTTGTTAGTTTCATTTCTTTTAAAAAATTAAATCAGCAAAATCCCTTGGTTGTCTCATCAAATCTTGTTGGAAGAAGCATGTTGTCAAATCAAATCTTTCCCTCCAACTAATCCCTTGATTTAGGGAAACCTCTTTTCAGTTTTTGAAACCCCCATGGATAATAACCGCTCTCTTAATGGGTAATAACTTCTCTCATTCTCTCTCCAATTAAGCATTTAATGCTTCTCTAACCTCCTATCACTCACCTCACTATTCGGCCACCTTTTCATCTCCAACTTCCATCTCCATTGATCTCTTTCATTATGAAAAAGAAAACAGCCCCAAGGAAGAGTGAGAGAATTCGCCAATCTCAAAAACCTTCTACACCCCAATCACATTCCCACATTCACATCCATTCCACCTCCTCCTCTTCTCTTTCACCCCCCTCCAAGAGAACCGAGACTATGAGGCGCAAAGTTATTGCTCAAAAATCTTCTGGAAGAAGGAAGAGCGAGAAGGCGAAGGAGCCTAGCATTGAAGAGGAAGTAGAGGAATCTCATACCTCACCTTCTCCATCATCGCCGAAAAGAACCTCTCCACATGCATCCGGAAAGAGTTCCAAAAAGACGAAGCGTTTCGAGTTCCATGAAACCAGAGAACCCACAAACCTTGGGTCAATGGAGTTCAAGAACAAGTTTCACAAACAACACTCACATTTCGATCCTTCCAGGTTCTCTACGTGTGCTGCTTTTGAATTCCACAATGAAGTCCTGGAGAAACGGCATTTGTGTCTCTCTTATCTAGTGAATCTAAAATCTCTGGCATCCAAAGGACTCGATTTACAGCCCATGTTTGAAGGTCTTAAATGGTCACCTCTGCTTCATATTCATAAAATGGTGTACCCAGGGCTGGTTAGGCAGTTCTATGCAAATCTAAGGTTTATTGATGGCAGCCTTCACTCTTATGTGAAACGGGTACAAATCATATTGGATTCTGAAACAATCTCTTCTGCCCTTGGATATATTGATGAAGGGCCAAAGGTTTATATGAGTGATAAATGGGACTCACATGTAGGAGTTACATACAAGCAAGTGATTCATCAAATCTGTGAAAATCTGTCTGGCCTAGATGGAACTGTTCCGACTCATAAGGCTTTGGGTCCAACTCACTCTCTGCTGCACCGCATCATAACTCACATTCTCACTCCTCAAAGTGGTTCTCACAACAGGGTAACTGTATCTGATTGTCTCATAATATTTGCTTTAGTTACTTCAACTTCTATTTCATTTAGCTATATTATGATTCGTCACACGTGGGAGTCTGTGAAAAGTACAAAAAAGGCCAATCTACCTTATGGAGTGTTTTTTACATGCATTTTTGAGTACTTTAAAGTAGATTTAACCAATGAGGATGTAGAGAACCGTGTTTCCATGATCAGAGCAGGCGGAGCTGCAAAAAGAGGAAAGAAATCTGATGATGACTTTGAAGGCTGCCCAGAATCCTCAAAGACGACTGGTTCCCTCAGAGAAATTCTCACAGAATTCACCAATATGTCCGATCTCATGGTTCAATTTCACAAGTCTGCCCGCAAACTTGCTTATGAGAATGAATTGGCATGGAAGAAATGTCAAGAGAGGGTCAGTCTAATGTTGGAAAGTCTTGAAAAAGAAGCTGGCAATGATGGCGCCGAGGAGGAACCTTACTTTAATCTTTTCGATGATTAACTCTCTGGTTACTATTTGATATTGGCACAATCTGGCTCAATTAGCTCTTTTGTTTTTTGTTAGGGTTGCAATTGACAATAGCTACCTAGATGATACTTTGATGACACCATTTGGTTATGTTTTGGACTGTTATATGGCATATTCTGTTTTCTATAACAATGTTTTGTGCAGGTGCCCCCATGATGACAAAAGGGGGAGGAATTTAAGGTTCCAAAATTGAAATTGGAACGAAACAGGGGCTGCTGAAAAACAGGGGAACAGGGGTTGAAATTTTCAAATTGAAAATTCATGATCACCCTTATTCAAAGAATGCATGTTGTTATTGCATTCACTATGGTTGCTGCTTGAACTGCATTTGGTTTATAATGATGTTTGATTTACTTTTGATGCCTGGCTGTTGATTCATCATTGATAAACTTGTTGTTTGGAAAACTTATTTTTGGCAGTTCCTTTAAATTGTGTAATACATTAAAACTGCCTTGTTTTGATCATGTGTACTTCAAATACTTTTCCATCATGTTGTTTTGCTCTGATATCTTTAACAGGAAAGGATTTGAAAAATTTTGAAATTTTTTGTTTGAAAATAGTTTTAGCAGTAAATCAGTTTATGATATCAAATGAGTTTTGATTATCAATTAAAACTGCTCATAAATCAAGCATTTAGCATCATAAAACATGCTAAATAACATTGTTACTTGTAGCTTGATTTAAAATGTTACAGGTTAGTGCTTCCCATGGTAAAATAAGCATACATCAAGGGGGAGCAATGTGACATTTAGAAAGGGGAAGAAATTCAAATTCAAAGGGAGTATAATTTACTCTATCTCCAAATTTCTTTCCATTTCAATTTTAATAGTGTTTGTCATCAAGGGGGAGATTGATGAGTTTGGAAAACTCTTGTTTAAATTTGATGATGAACAAACATTATTAAAATATTTAATTACAAAATTATTAATTTAATCTTAATTCATATTTGCTTAATTAATAATTTTGTTGTGCAGATTTCATCTTGGGCCGGAAAATAAAATGTTGCAAGCCCAAATTAAAAATCAGCCGAACCATATGTTTCCTATCAAATGGCTGAATTAATTATTGGGCCAAATTCAATGTTATTAGCCCATATCTAGTTTTGATGAATGCTTCCTATGCTTGATCCGTTACAAAATTTATCAGGAAAGTAAATGTTGACTATTGGGCCAGAATTTAAATATTATCATTAAGCCCAAGTTGTTTTGCATGCATGGTCCGAAAGAAAATTAGAATTGGGAAACAATGATGAAAACCCAACTCATTGAATCTGGTTGCATGCTTCCAACGGACTTCACATTCTTAACTTGTAATGGAATTCAAATTTTATCAAGTAAGGTTAATGCAGTCCTTGGAAATATGAAAGAGAAAAAGCAAGTGATTTGATGGCAATCAATAGTAGCCTACACGCTACTACACAAAGCATGGAGAAGTGCATCTAATTAATTTATCTTTCATAACACTCATAGCTTTGTTTTTATTTTCTCTTTCTTCTCTCTCTCTCTTAGTGCTTCTCTTCTTCGGTTATTACACAGGAAACAAAGGCAGCCATGAAAGCAAAAATAAGCTACCAAAAGGAAGGAAGAGCAAGCCTAAAGACCATCACAATGATGGCAAGAAAACATACTAAAATAAAAATGAGCTGTGGCTAAGATACTTACCAAATGTGGTCAGATTTAGTGAGGTTATCTTGAGCTTTGCATGCTCAAAAAGGAAGAAGAAGATCTCGGCCAGCAAGGGAGATTCTTGAAGCATGGCTTGTCTTTGATTCTGCTCAACCACCACAGGGAGTAGCTAGAGTGGCGAAGTGATGGTTGAAGGCAGAGATTGAAGCAGATGAAGTCATCATCATCATGAAGCATCAATGGCCAGAATTTCATCTTGGAGAGCAAGCCAAGGATGGAGAGCTCGGATTGATGAAGGGTGATGATCAAGAAAGGACTAGAGGTAATTGCATGTTGGGTTTTGCATGGCTATCTCTTCTCTCTCTATGTGGCCGAACCGGTTTTGTTGAAGGAGGAAGAAGTTGGTTCGGTTTTGGCTTCAATAAGTGGAGGCTCCCCTCTTCTATAATAAGGGTGGACAGCCACTATTTGAAGCAAGGAGAAAATTTGAGAGTGTAAGGCACAGAGTTCTCAGAGCTACCTGAGCTAACAGTTTTCTCTTCTCCTTCAATGTATTCTGTTTTGTATTTTTCTGTTTAATTTTGTCATGTCTTGAGTCTCATGGTAAAAGGCAAACAGTGAGGTTTGTAATGAAAAAGCCATAGAGCGGAAAAAGGCAGAGAGTGCAAAATTAAAAGAAAAAGCCATAGATGTCTTAGAGTTCCTTTGTTCATCTATGTTGTGTTTCATGATTCTGTGGGAATCCCCTTGTAAGTTGGGTTAGCACTTTACAAGTTGTAATCAGATTGATTATAGTGAAATTCCATCATGTTTGTGATGGAGACTGGATGTAGGCTGCACTGCACATAGCAGCTGAACCAGGATATATCTGGGTGTAATCTTTCCTCTCTCCAACTCCATTTCTGTTTTATACTGCACAGGAGCAAAAATCAAAATGTCTCGTGACAAGTGACGAGCAAAAACAAAAAGTCTCGTGTCCAGAGACGAGCTAAAACAGAAAAGTCTCCTCTGAGTTCAGCAAGTGTCAGCAACATAAAAAGGGGGCTAAGATTCAACCCCCCTTCTCTTAGCCACTGAAACCATCATAACTTTATTTTATTTTATGTTTTATTTATCTTTTAATTATCAAAACCTTATAACCATTTGAATCCGCCTGATTGAGATTTACAAGGATGACCATAGCTTGCTTCAAGCCGACAGTCTCCGTGGGATCGACCCTTACTCACGTAAGGTATTACTTGGACGACCCAATACACTTGCTAGTTAGTTGTGCGGAGTAGTGAAAAGTGTGAATCATGATTTCCCACACCAATAACCAATAACAAGGCACATAATTGCAATTTTTCGGCAACGACGCCATTTTGATGAGCGAAAATTGTTGTGTGGTATAGAACTTCTCAATTGAAATCTCTCGTTGCAAGTATAGTTCTTAACCAACAAACAATTCCTTCAATAAAAAATTTGATTGTCACAAGTACAAACCGCAATAAAAATAACCGAAGTATTTAAACCTCGGGTCGTTCTCCCTAGGAATTGCAATGAAGTGTTCAATTATTGGCTATGAAGGTATGTTTTGGGGTTTTTGGAATAAGGAACAGGAAATGTAGATGGCAAAAGAAATAAACTAATAACTATGAAAGCTCTTGGCAAGGTATAAGAAGTAGAAGTCCTATCCTAGTTATCATCATCAATTGTGACAAGAATTGTCCATTACTCCACTTAGTTAACCTCTAACTATGAAGAAAAGTCAAGTGGATATCAACTTGAGATCACAAGTCCTAGCCAAATCATAATGAAAGACTAGCTTTAGTGACATTCGAGTCAACTAGCAACTTCTAATTATCAATCAACAAATGAATTTGATAACTCAAGAGTCTCTAATTACTCAACTCAAGCCAAGAGAGGAAAAATCTAACTCATGGCTAAAAGAAACATTTCCTCAAACACATAGAAGGCAACCAAAGTAAAACAACATAAATTGCAACAACTAAAGGAAACTATAACTACAAAAGCAAGAGATCAACAATAGAAACCAAAGCAATTATAAGAAGACAAGGAAATCATAAATTGCATTGAAAGGAAAAAGAGATCTACAAAAGAATTCATAAACTAAAATTAACAATATAAAGGAACTACAAGAAGAGTAAAATTCTAGAACAAGTAAAGGTAAAAAGGAAAATTAAAACAAAAAAGGAAGTAGATATAGATCTAAAACTAAGACTAAGAACCCTAATCTAGAGAGAGGAGAGAGCCTCTCTCTCCATAATTCTACATCTAAACCTAGACTAAAGTGTATGAATGATTCCGCCCTTGACTAGCTTGAATTTTGCATGTAATAGGCTCATAAATGAGTTGGATTTGGGCTTGGAAAGCTCAGAAATCACGCCCAGCATTTTCACTTTAATGATGTCACGAGCGAGCAACGACGCGTACGCGTAGGTCACGCGTACGCATCGCTTGGCATTTTTCTTCCCACGCGTACGAGTCGCCATGAGACTTCATATTCCACGTGTGCGCGTATGCCATGCGTGCGCATCGATGTGTGTACTCCGAATCCTTGATTTTTCATGAGTTCTCCACTTTGCATGCTTTCCTCTTCACTCCTTTGATCCATTCCTAGACTTTTCAACCTGAATTCACTAAGAAACATATCAAGGCATCTAGTGGAATCAAAGTTGAATTAAAATTGGAAATTAAGGGCTTAAAAGCATGTTTTTACACTTAAGCACAAATTAGGAGAAAGTCATGAAACCATGCTATTTCATTAAATAAATGTGAGAAAAGTTGATAAAATCCCCTAAATTAAGCACAAGATAAACCCTAAAAATGGGGTTTATCAAGGAGATGCATATGATGAACATCTACCCTATTTGGCTCGTGATATCACTTGTCGGTTCAAAATGCCAACCCGACACATTCTTGGGATGTTGCCTTTCTACCACGACCAGGATTATAGTGCCCTGCTTACTCTTTCTAGTGCCCACACTTTATCTTGTTCTCGTGAGTTATAGTGCCTGACACACTCTTTCGGGTTATAGTGCCCGAGTTCACTCTGGTGAAAGAAGGGTTATGTGAGCTGGAGACTGCCTCAGTCTTCACATCTCAACATCGACGAGAGACTGCCTCGGAGGTCATAAATACATAATCAGTCTCAAAGATCACTGCTTATAGCACAAGTCTGTTTATACTTATCCCATTAATCATTATCATTCATTATAAAGTTTTAATCTCATCATCATACCACAATATCACAAGTTCATTATCAACCCGGCTCCCCATTAGCTCACAAGACGATTCCACCCAAATGACATTTTTCAAGCCTAAGTCACCGTCTTCTAAACCTATATATAAATTCAATAATCTCAAATCAGAAACCCATCTATACTAGTCTTAGGACCTAATTACTAGCCACAAGTCTTAATAAGAAGTTAATGAAGTTTGGAAAGTTAGAGAATCCTTAAAAGTGAAGAAAAACACATTTTCAGCAAAATAGGGGTCTCGCGTACACGAACCCTTGTTCCGTGATGCATGTATGGAAAATTGGGTATCCGTGTACGTGGCACCCTGATCGTGTACGCGAGTGTTCGAAAATAGAATGGAATGCTTGCGTTGCATGTGAAAATTCGCGTACACAATGATAAAAATTTGTACTCCTGCATACGCGTGCAGTGCTCGTGTACGCGAGACCCCATGCAGTGAAGAATGCCTACGCAACCCTTAGCAGAATTTAAAGCTGCAGAATTTTCAGATTTTTGCACTGAACTTCAAATGTTCATAACTTCCTCTACAAAACTTCATTTTTCTGAAACCTTATATCTTTTTAAAGCTCTTAAAATTATCTTTAATTTAAAACAAAGATCACTCAATTTCAATGTTTGACGATCAAGTTATGATCCGGCAAATTTCAGTAAAAACAAGGTTTTGCAAATTCTCTAGTTTTCAAAACATCCAAAACCAAACCAATTCACATACATTCTAAATCATGTCAAAACTCACCATTCAACACCCACAATCACATCCATATATTTGATCACTTACCAATTCACTTCCTATATCACCTTCACCCCTAATCATCATTAAATTCATTAATCCCTCAAACAATTTTCAATAACATCATACATCAATAATTCTTCATACATAAATTCATCATTCACCAACTATCGTCATCATAAAAGTCCTCGACCACAAATCATATTTCAACATCAATAATTCATCATCATGCAACATCAACTCAACAATCAACACCATTTATCAATAGCAACATCATTTCAACAATTATCAACAACCAATACAATCTTATGCTAAGGACCACTAGCCTAAGTGTCATGAAATAGTACATATTACATAGAGGAACCGAAATCAAACCATGGCTGATTCTCAATATGAACTAAAACACCAAATTGAGTTCCAAATAAACCTTAATCACCAGCAATAATCCAATGCTCCGAATCAACTCCAACAATCACAATTTCAAGCTATATACACATAATTTACAACAAATCATCTTAGGGTTCCATATATACACCAAAACACAAGGGATTCGAATATGCACACATTACCCAATGTTGATTGGGACAAAATCCTATAGCAATCAAGTGCTAGATTGTACCTAAACACCCAAAATCACAAAAATCACTCATTTACCATAATCAAAGTTTTGAATTTATTGGGGAGAGAAAATGGGCCAGAGAAGTCGAATGTCTTACCAATTCATTTAGTGGGTTTTGAATAGAATTCCAAGACAAATGCGTGAACGTAAACGACTGGTCAATTGGAGCTCTATAGCTCAAGTTATGGTCACCGGAAGTGATGCATAAATAGTGACCAAATCCTCACCTCTCCTCTCTTTCAATTCAGCGCCCTGATGCACGAAATTGACTCCGCAATATTTGCACAGAAAGACCGGCAAGTGCACCGGGTCGTCCAAGTAATACCTCAGTTGAGTGATGGTCGATCCCACAGAGATTGTTAGTTTGAGTAAGCAATGGCTATCTTGCAGATCTTAGTCAGGCAGATAGAAAATATATTTTTTCATGAAAAACGCATAAACACAAAATAAAATGGAATTACTTAATTGGTGTGAAATCAGTGATGAGAGAACGGTTGAGACTTCGGAGATGCTTCTTCCTTCTGGATCAACTTTTCTTACCATCTACTCCAAGTTCTGATGATCCATTCTATGGCAGGCTGTAAGTGATTAACGCCAGGTCAGCGGTCATCCAATATGAACGTGGGTGAAGCTCCTACAGTCCATTCCCTTGGTGATCCTACTTAAAATGTAAGAACTGTGATTAATTAACTGATTAATTAAATAAATTAATTGCCCAAAATAGGATCCAAAAATTTAGAATATTAATTAGGAAATATAAGCATGATATTTGGACTCAGAGGATTTTTCTGAGTTAGAAAATGTAATTTCTGTGAAAAACTGCGTCAGACTGCGAAACGGCAGAATAATCGGCCGAACCGGTGTAAGTTTGTCCAGTATTGTGTGAGAATAATTAAAAAACAGTAGAAAACCTTAGAAAAATAATTATAATTCAAAACCGGGCACTAATTCTTAAGGTTTGGCCTAAAATTGGGCCAAACGGGCCAAAAAAGCTAACAAGTTACACTGGGCCCAAGTTGGGCCCAAGCCCAACCTATATATAATCTTAAATGAACCCTCATTCAACCATTTCACCCTCATAAAGACAACACCAAAACTGAGAAGGGAAGAGAGAAAAGCCTAACCCCTCTTGATCTGTAAACCACCATAACTTTCTCTCCGGTGCTCCAATTGATGAGCCATTTACGGCCACGCGTCGCCCTTGACGAGCTCTTCAAGTCTATCTATGTTATGTGGTGAATTTCTCAGTGAAATCTACCCAGTTTTGGTTTTCTTTGGTATTTCAAATTGGTTTGGGTTTTTAGGAAATCTTGTGGTTTTGGTTGTTTAGAGGTGCTCTAGTATGAGCCATTGGTGAATTCCATCAACCAATTTCATGGGTTAAGGTAAGGAGCCCTCTAACTCTTGTAATTTATGATATTTAGTGAGTCCTAAGTTGATCTATGTCTGATATTGGTTGTGTTAGAGTTGTTGGGTAACATTTTGGTGCTCTTGGGAACTTAAATTTGGCTTGAGGAACTCTTGGTGGAGTTTAAAGCTAGTGCTTGGTGGAAATTTACAAGGAAGGATCAACTTACTATGACTACAAGAGGTACAGTTTAAGTTTCATTTAAGTACCGTGAGATGTGATAAGGATTCCTAGGTTAAGTTCCCTTAGGATTAGGTTTAAATTATGTATTTGGATGAATTTGATGTCCGTAGATGGTATATTATGGTAATTGAAGGTTTGGATGAGATTGGTGTAATAGTGCATAATTGGTATGTTGTTAGATTTTGTATTTGTTTCGAGGGTTACCTAAAACTGAAAGTCGATTTCGGATGATATCTGCTGTGGTGGCCGGAGCTGTCGTGTCCGATTTGTTAGACTTGGTGGTGCTGCTGATCCTTCGTTGCCGGAGGCTAGTGGTACCTGCAAGAGACTCCGATGCTTAAGTTAGCACATGCTTTAGGCAGGATTTTGTGTAGAATCAGAGTATGAGTTATACCTGGGTGCTCCAGTATATTTATAATGGTGTGGAATGACCTTTCTAGAGATAAGTTAGTTATCTTATCTTATCTTTTGAGTGAAGTCATCTTATCTTTTAGGGGAACCGCCTTATCTTTCTAGGCTTTTGCTGCCTTTAGATTGGGCTGTGTTCCCTTGTTTGGGCCTTCTTTGGGCTCCTATGGCGATTTGGTCGAACTCTTTAAGAAGAGGTCAGTGGCGTCCCAACCTGAAGAGGCCGGTCACTTGTGTCTTTGATCAGCCCGGGTCGTATAGCTCGACCCAGGGTATGAAAAGTGCCCCTGCTCGAGCTCGATCTTCCCCTTGAGGTCGTGTCTTTGGACTTCGACCCCTTTTGCGGAAGTCGTGCTCGAGCACTTTTGCCTTTATCTGATCTCTTGTAGAATCCCCGTTAGGTTAGCCTCTGCCTTAAAATGCAAAGCGTTTCTATTTTCCTTTATTTGTAGCGCGCATTTGTGTTTTCTTGGAAATGTGCGAGGTTTTAAAGCCCATTAACTCCTCTTTTCCGTTTCCTTCTTTCCCTCTTTTACATTTCATTTTGAATTTCAAAGCGTCATCTTTCAGTTTCTTTTCTTCTTTCTCTTCGCTCTTTGCTTCGTCATCCGCTGAGGTGCTTCCTTCATCTGTTTTTTCACGCCCCAAAGCTTTCTGTCTTTTCTGCGTGAGAATGTTTGTTGGTGCAGATTTCGATCGTTGCTTCTTCTTTCGTGCTTGCTTCCTCTTTCTTTATAGGTTGGTATCTCTTCCTCTATTTTTTATTTCGATGATTGCCTTTGTATTGTATGTCTGCAAAATTTTAGTTTTCACCAAGTCTGTTTTGAAAAGCTTGATCCTTTTTGACAAAGATTGCATCTTTTATCTTTTATCAATACTGCGATTCTCTTTACTTGCTCCTGTTTGAGGAAAATGCATTCTTTTTGGTACTCTTGCTTTTCGTAGGGTTTTTGCTTTGCCGCTGTTCCTATCTATGGTTGCATGACTTTTTTCTGTACAAAGCTTTTGGTTGAACTGTTTGTAGAGAAAGGTTGTACCTTCGAAGATAAACTATTGGTAGGAAAGGTTGTATCTTTGATGATTTTTGCGTGGTCAGTTGATGATGATGGCCTTCATGCTGTTTGCGTAGAGTGTCATTGCTAGAAAAGAATTGATCTCTTTGTGTTTTCTTACTGAGAGGTGTTAGGGCATAGACTGTCGACTTTCCTCTTTTTGGATTCTTGCCTTGTTGTTGCCTCCAAAGGGTGCCCCTGGACTTTAGCACGAGTCTAGGGGTTTCCTTTTTTACTGTCGTATCTGACGCTTGCTTTTTACTTTTTGTTGTCCGAATTGTTGCCTAATTTTACTGAGTTATTTTAGTAGTAATCCATTTTCTCTTTTTCTTACTGTAGAAATAGTTGGCCTATGTCTTCCCGCAAAAATATTGTTGAGATGTCTACTAAGATCCCCGACGAGATGTCTGTCTGGTTAGACTCCATAGTTTTAATGTGTGTTACTGTGGCTGACCCCGAGTACTGTGTACGACTTAGGAAGTTCCATCAGATTTGTAGTAATAGGGATGAGGAGAAGAATTATGAGTTGGTGTCGCTTAACCCTGAGGAGAGGGTTAGTTTTCCTTCCTTGACTCAGGGGGAACGTCCATTTTTCTATGCTTATGACTACTTTTTTAGTTAGTTGAATATCACCATCCCCTTTACCACTTTTGAGACTGACCTGTTGTGGTCTTGCAATGTAGCCCCTTCTAAGCTCCATCCGAACTCATGGGGTTTCGTAAAAATCTTTCAACTTTTGTGTCAGGAATTGGGTGTCCGACCTACCCAAACGTTATTTCTCTATCTTTTTGTGTTGACAAAGTCTAGGGTAGCTAAGAAGAAAGCCTCCTGGATTTCTTTCCGAGCTACTCAAGGAAAGAAAGTGTTCTCTATGTATGACGATTCCTTTAGGGAATTTAGGAATTACTATTTCAAGGTTTGAGCTGTTGAGGGTGTTCACCCATTTTTCTTAGACGAGAATAATAAGCCCACCCTTCCCTTATGTTGGAAAAAGAATGTAGTAGTGGCTAGGTATTCTTGGGAGAGTCTGGATGAGGTCGAGCAGGCTTTTGTGAGTGTGTTAGAGGAAAACTGGGGAGAGCCTCCTCATCTCGACACGAAGAGGTTTCTAGGAGATCCTTCCCTCCTTCGTGCTGAACTGGGTAGTGACCGACTTCCTTTCTATAGTTTTACTTTGTGGTTGAATTTTACCTCTTTCTGTTTATGACTTGTTTACTCGGTTTCTTTTTGCAGAGATTGTGAAATCTACGGACTCCATGAAAGCCTTTCGTAGGGCTAAAAAAGTAACTGCTGCACAGAACTTGATAGCGAAGACTTCTGGAGAGCCCCCAAGTTCCTCCCAAGAAGCCAACCTTGAACACTTCTGGGCCGAGGAAGATCATTCCAACTCCTTAGGTTTGGACGTTTTCTTCTGACCCAATTCAACTGACTTCCGGAGCTGCCTCTTCTCCTATTGCTGGTCCTCCTCCAAAAAAGCAAAAGACTGTTGGTCCTTATGACTTGAATGCCCAGGATTTTGATGCTGTGGGGTTTGTTGATGAACAGATTGCTCCTTATGGCCAAATTCCACTAGATGATGTGTTTATTCTCCGTCACTTGGATTTCATCACCAGCAATAGTGTTCGCATGGCTCATATAGGTGCGGCCTTGTTCCATACGGTCTAGGGTTCTCCAGTCCATACGACTAAGGCCTTTATGGAGAATGCTAAGTCTGAATTTAATAGAATCAAGGGTTTGAAGGACGAGCTTGACGCTAAGGTGGCCAAGTTAGAACTGGATGTGGAGAGGGAGAGGTCTCTGGCTGCTGCTGCCGAGGCTGCTGCTAACCTTGCTGAGGAGATGGCGAAAAAGCATAAAGAGAGCTACACCCATACCTACGGCGAGCTGCTGGAAACCAGGGAGAGGCTTGAGTCTGCCCATGAGGACTATGCTGAGCTCCAGGGTCACCTGGTGGGCAGTGTGACCGATGCGTACAAAAATTTGAAAGCTCAGGTCCGGGTTCTTGCTCCTGAGCTTGATCTTGCTTTGTTCAGCTTGGACAATGTAGTGGAGGATGGCAAGATTGTGCCAGCCCCGGATGATGAAGATGAAGGACCTCCCCCTGCACCGCCAACCAAAGCTTCTACCGCCTCGACTTCTTTAACTCCTTCAGCTGAGGTCGACCGTCCCGAGTCTGATCCTGATGTTCAAATTCTGAATCGAGAGGATGAGACTGTGGATGTGACCCCCTTGAAGACCATTCCTCCCTCTTCAGCCCAAGATGCTGCTACCGGGGAGACTTTGGACCCCTTGTGATCTTTGTGTATTTGTATAGTCCGGCTCATGGACTTTTGAACTTTAGTTTTTTGTAACTTTTATATGGTTGACTCTCTTGACATTTAGTTGCTTCTATGCAACTTCATTTTGGAAAAACAAAACACTTTTAAACTCTGAGGCTGCCGCTTAGGTGGCCTTTTGAGTCTTTAATGTTTTATTTTGATGGATATATTTTTCTTGATATGTTGATCATGCCTTCGCAACCTTTGTGGATTTTTATAGGGGGTTGGTACTCTTCTGTCCGACCTCCTTTGGATCATCTCTCGTTTTGTTTGTTTGGGAGAAGTGATCCTTAGGCTAACTCGTCCAACAACTTTTTAGTGTTCTTATAAAACCTTTATAGTTTGTTCGAACGATTTTGATAGCCTTGTCATGGAATCGTGGCTTGTTGGGCAGAGCTATGTGGTGGACGAAATTGTGATTCACACTTTTCACAACTCCGCACAACTAACAAGCAAGTGCACTGGGTCGTCCAAGTAATACCTTACGTGAGTAAGGGTCGATCCCACGGAGATTGTCGGCTTGAAGCAAGCTATGGTCATCTTGTAAATCTTAGTCAGGAGGATTCAAATGGTTATGAGTATTGATAATTAAAAGATAAATAAAACATAAAATAAAATAAAGTTACTTATGTAATTCATTGGTGGGAATTTTAGATAAGCGTTTGGAGATGCTTTGTTACTTCTGAACCTCTGCTTTCCTATTGTCTTCTTCCAACCATGCGTGCTCCCTTCCATGGCAAGCTCTATGATCTTCTCGGATGAAAAATAACAGGTACGATCTCTGCACGGCTAATCAACAGTCGGATTTCTCGTCTCGGATGAAAAATACCAGGTACACCTACCGCACGGCTAATCATCTGTCGGTTTCTGCTAGCGTCGGAATAGGATCTCTCTATCCTTTTGCACACTGTCACTGTGCCCAACATTCGCAGGTTTGAAGCCCTTCACAGTCATCCCTTTCCACATCCTACTCGGAATACCATAGACAAGGTTTAGACTTTCTGGATCTCAGGAATGCTGCCAATGGTTCTAGCCTATACCACGAAGATACTAATCTCACGGACTCGGTCCATGTATTAGATACCCAAGAGAATATACTCCGACTGTCGTCCAATGACTACGTTGAACATCATATAGACCACTTGTGGTTGTCAGGCATGCGAATCTTGGCTAAGCGAGTAACGAAGATAGTGGGTGATTGTCACAGGTCACCCCTTCATTCTGACTTAATTGAATTAAGTAGAAGAGTATATCTTGGAGAAGAAGTAGGCGTGAATTGAAAGAAAAACAATAGTACTTCCATTAATTCTTGAAGAACAGCAGAGCTCCTCACTTTAATATATGAGGTGTAGAAACTCCACCATAGAAAAGACATAAGTAAAAATAGTCTAGGCATGGCCATGAGGCCAGCCTCCATTCCAAGGGTTTTCAGATGTAAAAAGTTACATAAGATATAAAATAAATCTCTAAAAGTAGTTTTTATACTAAACTAGTAACCTAGGTTTACAGAAAATGCGTAACTAAGTGCAGATAGTGTAGAAATCCACTTTCGGGGCTCACTTGGTGTGTGCTTGGGCTGAGCATTGAAGCTTTCACCTGCATAGACTGTTCTTGGAGTTAAACGCCAGCTTGGGTGCCAGTTTGGGCGTTTAACTCCAGTTCTAGTGCCAGTTCTAGCGTTTTACGCCAGAAAGTTTTAGGCTGGCTTTGAACGCCAGTTCGGGGCACCAAATCTCAGGCAAAGTATAGACTATTACATATTGCTGGGAAGCCCAAGATGTCTACTTTCCAATGCAATTAAGATCGTGCCAATTGGGCTTTTGTAACTGAAGAAAATCCACTTCGAAAGCAGGAGGGTCAGAATCCAACAGCATCTGCAGTCCTTTTTCAGCCTCTGAGTCAGATTTTTGCTCAGGTCCCTCAATTTCAGCCAGAAAATACCTGAAATTACAGAAAAACACACAAACTCATAGTAAAGTCCAGAAATGTAATTTTTGAATAAAAACTAATAAAAATATAATTAAAAGTAACGAAAATATACTAAAAACTATGTAAAAACAATGCCAAAAAGGGTATAAATTATCCGCTCATCACCGTGTCCCTTTTAGCGCATGTTTTTGAGCCTTAGGTTATTTCTCCACCTTTTTTGGATTTTGACTTGTTCTCGTTGAGGTCGTATTCGTCCCTTTAGGTTATGCCTTTTTTGGGTGTCGACCTGTTCTCCATTGCTCGGGCTTTTTAGTCATATTCCAACAACTTTTTAGGTAGTTTTCTGATGAGGAACCTTTTCTTTATAGTTTAGTTGGAAGACTTTTTAGCACCATTTCGATTTGTGCTTTTTCTTTTTAAGTAGTATCTTTTTTCAAGACTTCATACCTTTCAGCAAAGCATTCTTGGCCTTTCTTCGACCATTGCGAGATGTCTTTGTCCCTTTTTAGTTATCCTTTCGTTAGTCCGACTTCTCTGTCGGGCCTTGTTAAGTTATTTTTAGTAATTCATTTTTAGTCAAACCTCGTCAGGTCACTTTTTATGGATTACTTTTTATGACTTCTTGCATTAACCTGTTACTGCCGCTTTCACCTTGCCGACCTCTTCGTAATCGGATGATGAATTTTTCACCTTGCCGACCTCTTATAATCGGACGATGAATTTTTCACCTTGCCAACCTCTTCGTAATCAGACGATGAATTTTTCACCTTTCCGACCTCTTTTAATCAGGCGATGAATTTTTGCGTTTTATGAGCTTAGGTTAATACGTCTTGGTAGGAAACTTTTTAGGAAATCTGAAAACATTATTCAAATGATAATAGAAATAGAAATATGAAAAAAAAGTGTATACATATGAGTGCTTACCCTTCTAGGTTGGGTAATTTTGTATATCTTGGTCTTGGTACCTCATTAAAAAACCTTTTCAGAAAAAAAGTGTGCACCTTTAACCTAAGATCTTTTATTATTTTCTAACTATAGTACCTTCAGAAAAAAAGTGTTACAGACATGCCATAACCTTGGTAGCTCTCGCCCCTCGAGGTCGGACATGCTTGGTTTAAGTGTGGGGAGGTTGATAAACTGCATTTGGAGGGTTTATCTTGTGTTGAATTTAGAGGATTTTATCGCCTTCTCCCACATTTATCCAATGAAATAGCATGGTTTTGTAAAATCTCCTTTAATTGTGCTTAAGAGTGAAAACATGCTATTTAGGTCTTAAAATAGCTAAATTTAATTCACCTTGATTCCATTAGATGCCTTGATATGTTTGTTAAGTGATTTCAGATTTTGGAGGCAAGGATTGGATCAAGGGGATGAAGGAAAAGCATGTAGAAATGGAGAACTCATGAAGAAATGAAGGAATTGCAAAAGCTGTCAAGTCGACCTCTTCGCACTTAATCGACCATAACTTTAGCTACAGAGGTTTAAATGATGCAGTTCTAGTTGCGATGAAAAGCTAACATCCGGGACTTCAAAATGATATAAGATTTGCCATAGTTTCATCGCGGATAAGGGCGTGCACATGCACGGTAAGCGTATGCGCTGATGGTTGCACATGATTCACTTAATGCAACTCGTGGCTAGCGATTTTAGAAGCCTTGTGGGCCCAATATACCTTATTTCTGATGCTATTTAACCCAAGGATTGAAGAGAGATGACACACCTTTAGTTACCATTAGTTTTAGTTTAGTTTTATCATGCTTTAGCTAGTTTTAGATAGAGAAGCTCTCACTTCTCTCTAGAATTAGGATTAGGATTAGGTTTTAGATTTAGATTAGGAATTCTTATATCTAGGTTAATTTCAAGCTTTGATTTACTTTTCCTTTTGTAATTCTTCTTCTTCTACATCTCTTCTGTCTAGTTTAGCATTTAATTCTTGTAATTATTTACTTTCACGTTGATGCACTTTTGTTCTTTCATTTCTCTTTAATGCAATTTATGATTCATGCTCCTTTATTTGTTCAATTAAATTGTTATTGTTTAATTCCTTGCAATTGAGTACTGTAGATTTACTTTCCTTGCAATTTTACTATGCTTTCCTTTTGTGCCTTCCAAGTGTTTGATGAAATGCTTGGAAGGATGTTAGAGTAGAATTTTATGCTCTTAGCTTGGGATGGTAACTTAGGAACTCTTGAGTTACTAATGTCCAAGTGATTGATGATTGGGAGCCATTAACTCTAGATCTCACTAATTGAATTAGCAGAGAACTAGGACTTATGGACTTGGGTTGATATAGCTCATTTGACTTTTCTTTACTACTAGTTAGAGGATGACTTAATGGGTTTGATCCTTGCTAATTCTCATGTTGTGGTTAGTGATAAGATAGAGATCCTTGACCACCAAACTTTGCCAAGACCTTTTTGTTAGTTTATTTCCTTTGCCATTTATATTTCTTGTCTATTATCTCAAAAACCCCAAAACATACCTCATAACCAATAACAAGGATACTCTATTGCAATTCCTAGGGAGAACGACCCGAGGTTCCAATACTTCGGTTTATAAATTTAGGGGTTTGTTACTTGTGACAAACAATCTTTTGTATGAAAATACTATTGTTTGGTTTAGAAACTATACTTGCAACGAGAATTCAATTGTGAAATCTAAACCGTCGAAAGTCCGTTCATCAAAATGTCGCCGTTGCCGGGGATTGCAATGGTGTTATGTTATTGGTTATTGTATATATGTGAATAGTGTGAATATGTTTGCTTTTGTTAGTTCTTGCTAGTTTTAGGATTTGGTTTTCCTTGTCTCTTATTTGATTTTATTTTCCTTTTCTCTTGCTATCATGAATTCTCACTTTGGCTATGAGTTTGGTTCTAACTATGTTGTAGGAAACGAGAGCATCAATGAGGATGCGTATCAAGGATGGGATAATCAAAGGTGGGAGGAGCCATATGCATATGATTAATCTTCATGGCAATAACTTCCACCAATTAACTATGAACAAGAGCCATTCTATGATGCATATCAATCCAATGGCTATGGTGAATCTCCTTGTGACTTTCAAGAACCACCACCATATGCCTATGAGCCATGTCCTCAACATAGCCCTCAACCATACTCACAAGACCCTTCTTACCAAACACCTCCATATGACCTGAATCCATATCCATCCCACCAACCACCTTTTGAACCATGTGAGCCATACATGGAATCATGATTCCAAGATTACTACTCCCAAGAACCATCTCAATACACACCACCACATCCTTACCAAGAAGAACCACCTTCCTATTTTAAACCCTTTCTTTAAGACAATGAACCCTCCTATCCACCCCAATCCTCAATGGATGAAACCCTTAGCCTTATACTTCAAGGGCAAGGAGAAATGCAAAGGGAGACACTAGAATTTGTGGCTACCTTGACCGAGGTAGTATGCCGGTTAGCCTACCAATACTTGAGCACTCAAAGCACTCCCATGGTCACATGTGGAGAATTAATTGAAGAGCGTAGCATGAAGGAGAGATTGAAAACTCCGGTGGAGAAGGAGGAATGTTATATTGTGATCGAACAATTGGAGAAGCTTATGATCATTGAAGAAGAGGAAGAAATGGTTGAAGACTTGGGAGATGCGGAACCTCCATGGGAAGCTAGAACCATAGAACATACCTCCAAGAAGGTTGAACTTGTTGTTGAGGAGGAATGTGCACAACCTCCAAAACAATTTTTGAATGAAGTCTTGGAGGAAATGAAGCAAGAATTGAGTTTCCTTGGGGATGAAGATCATGCATCCAATCTCCTTGGTGGTAAATCCTTTGAACTTGAAGAACCTTCTCCCAATGAGATAGAAAGCAATGTGGAGGTAGACTTTTCTCATCCCCCCATCTATGATCTGAGTAATGGAGAAGAGTTAGACGAAATTGATGAACAAAGGATTGAAAATGAAGAAGTTTGTCAAGAGGTGGAAGTGATCAAGGAAGAACATAAGGGAGTAGAGCTTGCAAGGACATTGGAAATACCTCTCTCCAAGCCATCACCATCCATTCTTTTATTCAAGTGGGAAAATTCCTTATACGTAAGCTTTATTATTCCCCTTAAATATGGTTTGCTAGGGGTTGGAAATATCATTCTAGGTTCATGATGGCTACGCGTTCAAAGCTTAATTGCAACGGTTGGTGTAGAACTAGATTGCTTGGGTCTAGGATGTTGTTTGGTTGCTTAAATCAGAATTCCAAGATTATGCCACCCAAATAGAATAATGATAATCAACTCAAAGATGGGTGTAGAAACAAGATATGGGATCCCGGCATACATGAGGATCAACTTTGGGAGCCCATAGTCTATGAAGAACTCCATCAAAGCTTGGGAGAATTGAACTTGAAGAGTAAAGCTCATTGGAAATGCAAGCGTTGGTGGATGTTCAAGGATGGCTTCAAGCACAAGCCACCTTGATGGAGCTCCCCATAAGTCCAACTTAAGGACAATAAACAAAAGTGCTAGGTGGGAGACACCCCACCATGGTAAATTCTTTTCATTTTTCCCTTTTGTACATATTGGTAAAGTAGGTTTAATATCATGTTTAGTTTAGTTAGTTGAGTATATTTTGTAGTATAATATGTTAAATAAGGTTTTAGGGTGTTTTGGTAGTTGTTTGGAGGTTTTGAAGGCTTGGTTTGGTGCAAGAACTTGGAAAAATTTTGAAAAACAGAGCATCAACCCACACGTGCGCGCACCTGGCGCGTACGCGTGACCCAAGCATTTTCGACCATCCACGCGCACGCGTACATGGCGCGCACGCGTGGATGCAAAAAAAAATTCCACCCTCAACCAAAAACCCACGCGAACATTGGGCCTAAGGCACAAACCAACCCACGCGTACGCGCACCTGGCGCGTACGTGTCCATAAAGCTAAATACGCAATTCACGTGCATGCACGCTGTATGCGTGCGCGTCGATAGTGCCACCTGCCCTCCTAGTACATTTTCCAGAGAGTTGGGCCAACCTTGGGTTGACACTGTGCCCTGCGCCCAACCTCAACCACGCATGCACGCATCTGGCGCGTACGCGTACTTCGGCCAATCTGCACATCGACGCGTGAGCGCACTGTGCGCGTCTGCGCTGGTAAAAAAAATAGAGTTTTTTTCTCCCCTTCCATTTTCTTTTGTTTATCGCATCCGCATACTCTTATTCTTTGCATTTCAATTTTATTTTTATAACCTGTTTTCATTTTTTTCCTAAGTTTCTCATTTTAATAATGGTGTTGAATTTTCCTACTCAACTATTGAGAATCTCTTGCATTGTCTTGGTTCTTCGTGACTTGTTTAATATTAATGGTCATATTTGTTCTACACACGAGATTAGTGCTTTAGTCTTTCCTCACTCATTATCCCTTATTTTTGTGCTTCATCATCTTTGAGTTAGGATGGAACTAAATGCTCTCATGCCTATCACTAATCTTGTTTGTGTCAATTCTTATTTGATCTTGATGCTCAATATGCTTTTCATGCTTTGACTTTACTCTTGCATCAAGTATTATTGATATGCCATTAGCTCATATTGCTCTCTCATCTACATGTTGTAGCTATCATGTAGTAGACATCATACTCTTACTTGGCATTAGCCCCCGCCTACGTTCTACTTGCTTTGATATCTTTGTTGTAGGCTTCATTTTCTTTCTTTTTCTTTCCTTGTAGGTTGGGCACCAAGAGGGAAAGGATAAGCTTCAAATGGGGGCAACAAACAAGTCATCTGCACAATCTCTTGAAGGAGCTCATCAATTGTAGCAACCCATCCACATTGCTCTTCTTTGCATGCACCGAGGACGGTGCAATCTTCAAGTGTGGGGAGGCCGTCCGACCGATCTCCATGGGTAACAAATTCCTTTCAACACCAATTCTTCGTTTTCTTTGTTAGATTAGTTATTGCATTGCATGATAGGTTTCATGTTAGTTAGAATTTGTATATATTTTATCACTTCTTTTTATGATTAGGACTACTTGGTTAGGGTGATGATTTATTTTCCAATAAACTATTTTAGGGCACCTTACCAATTTGAAAAAAAAATTTGTTGAACTTGCTTGAAAGAATTTATTTTGGAACATGGTTTTTGAGATAAGAACACAAGCTTGTGAGATTTGAGCCTAATGGTGTGATTACATCTTATAACTACTTATTTTCCTTCTTGTGTGCATTATTCTCTTTCTATGATTGTAATTTTTGATTTGTTTGATTCTCTATTTCCATTATTTTGTGTATTCATGCATTTATAAGATTGAGGCCATCGTTTCATTTAGCTCACTTACCCAAATAGCCTTACCCTGTATCTTCCATTGTTAGCCAACTTTGAGCCTACGCTTAACCCAATTATTCTTTATTTTAGCATATTACAAGCCGTAAAATGAAAAATAATAAAAGTCCTTTGTTTGGATCTTTGATTAGCTTAGGCTAGTGAGAGTGTTTATTATTCAAGTTTGGGGATATTTGGGAACATTGGTGGGGATAAAAGGGTGTTTTATATTTCTATATTTGGGAATTGGTTGCATACTCATGTGTTAATTAAATGTATAGACCTTATGCATTGATGTTCTTGTATGTAGTTTGAAAAAAAGATAAAAAATGAGAAAAAAATAATAATAATAAATGTGAAAAAGAAAATAAAAAATAGAAAAAAATAGAAAAAGAAAGAAAAAGAAAAAAAATAATAAAAGGGGACAAAATGCCCTAAAGTGAAGCTCAATAATAATCAATGCATATGTGTTAAGATCAAGGAAAAAATGCATGAGTATATGAAAAAGTGAAGAATGGGTAGTTAGGTTGTTTAGAATTCTATAGGTTGCTATATAGGTTAGGTGGGAAGTTTAAGGTAATCAAAGATTCAAATTTCAAGCTCACTTGACCAAATATGCATCCTTACCTTGACCCTAGCCCCATTACAACCTATGAAAAGTCCTCATGATAGTTGTATGCATGCACGAAATAAATGTTGATTGTTAGATGAAAAATAAATCTTGAAAAGCATGATTAGGGGAGAATTGAGAGAATCGAGCCTAAACACTTGAGCGAATAGAGTGCAAACACTTCTGGTGAGGGTTCGATACTCAATTCTGTGATTCCCGGCTTTCATGAGCGTTATTCATGAAAGTCTACTTGAACTTCATTTTGATATTTGAATTGGTAGGATTCATGAATCGTTATATGATCTTGGCCCTACTAGTGCATGTATGTCTTGGAGGATTGAATTATTTTTAACCAAGTAGGTAGAATCATTGACGTTGTGATTTTTGCCAGTAAAGAATTTCATAAAAACAGTCGCGTTGTAGATATAGTCTCTAAACCGACAGAAATCCCTTCGTACAAACGTTTTGGTTGTCACAAGTAACAAACCCCTTAAAAATTGATAATTGAAGTATTTAAACCTCGGGTCGTCTTCTCAAAGAACTGCAGGAAAGTATGTTCTTATTATTGGTTATGGAGATTGTAGATTTGGGGTTTCAAGAATGAGGAACAAATATGACAAATAATTTAAATGGAAATTAAAAATAAATAAATAATTGTAAAATAAACTTTTGGCAAGGGATGAGAAATTGGAAGTCCAGACTTAGTTATCCTTATCAAAAACAATGAAAGTTGAATCTTAATTCCACTTAGTCAACCTTTACTAAAGCAAAGGAAAGTCAAGGGACTAATTAGTTTGATCTTCGAATCCTATTTATTTCCTAAGAAAAGGTTGGGATTATTGAAGTTCAGTTCAATTAGCAAAGATAACAGTTATCAATTATGTTGAGCTAAGATAACTCCTGAGTTACTGCTTTCTTAACCAAGACCAAAAGGGAAAAAGTAAAATCGCTGGAATAAAAATGCCTTCAGATGTAAAGCAACAATAACATAAATTAAAGAAAACAATCATAAACTGAAATACCTCAAATAACATTAATTAAGAAAATTATATGTAACATGGGAGAGTTCATAAGCTAAATTGGGGAAATAAAAAAAAATAAAGAACCTGGGATTGAGAGTTACTCCTAAAACTAAGAGAAGTCCTAAATCCTAAGAGAGAGGAGAGAACCTCTCTCAAAATTAATCTAAATCATGAGAAGTAACTAAATTGGCGATCTCTTCTTGAATGGATGCATTCCCACACTTTATAACCTCTGGTCTATGCCTTCTGGACTTGGATTTGGGCAAAAAAAGGCTTCAGAAATCGCTGGGAGCATTTTCTGCAATTTCTGGTGCGTAGCTTCTGTCACGCGTTCGCGTGGGTCACGCGGTCACGTCATTCGGAGCTTTTCCTTGTCACGCAGTCGCGTCAGTCGTGCAGCCGCATCATATGTGTTTTGCCTAGGGCGTGCGGTCACGTCAGTCATGCGGCCGCATCGCTGTTGATTCGCGCTTGGCATGTGTCCGCGTCGCCCATGCGATCGCGTGGATGCCAGTTTCTTTAGAAACTCCGTTTTGTGCTTTCCTTCCATCTTTATATGTTTCCTTTTTCATTCTTTAAGTCATTCCTGCCTTAGAAGATCTGAAACTACTTAACACACTAATCACAGCATCGAATGGAAATAAAGGTAATTAAAATAATTAATTTTAAAGCATAGGAAACATGTTTTTCACATACATCACATAATAAGGAAAGGAAAGTAAAACC